>NW_916880.1:0-1955 GCF_000209065.1 Trypanosoma cruzi
CCCTGGCACTCCGATCTTTGATTCCTCAAATTCGCTTTTTGCCACAGGTCTGCGGTCTTCAAAAGCAAGCAATTCGCGCGTAGGTTGCTACAGAAAATGCCAGCGGTATCAACAGGCCAAACACGGACAACGCAACTTCGCAAGCCCCAACGACAACCGTAGCTCTTCAGCCACTCCTCTGCTGCAACTATCACTGGCCGCTGAGCACCCCAGACGGTCCACGGAAGATTCTGCCGCACATGCTGCGGGAACGCCCCCGTCTTTGACAACTGGGCGTTGGATTATTTGGGCATACCCCCTCACACGGCAGCGCCGCTCAAGAAGGAAAAACGGCAACGGCCCACGCACAGCCATCGGAATCTTGACAAAAAATAGACGCAACATATAGCAAAAACATTTACCTGGAACGCTGTCCGGACCTTGCGGTTGCCAATAGGAGCCGCACAAGACGGGAATGAGAAGGGGCGAACGGCACGGGGACGGGGTTCGCCAAATCCTCGATGAGCATTTACACCAAGCGAGTGCGCATTGTGGTGTCGACTGTCGCGGCGTGATACCTCCATTCGGGTTGGCGTGCGTGTGCGTATATATGTGTGTGCGTGTGTGCCTTGATAGCTCACGGGATGCCGGATTTTGGGCTCTTCCAGTCACACGACCCCGCCGCAGTGTGGGGATCACAAAGTGGGCGGGCGGGACGGCAGAAGCAAAAACAATTAAACATTGTTTAGATGCCTCCCTGCTTCCGGAACCGCGCCAGTCGACGGTTCATAAAAAAGGGACAAACATTCCAATTTTTTTTTGCCTCCCGCGTTTCTTGCGGAATCGGGCGTGGCGAAACGAAGGAAAAGAAATGCTACGGCAACGGTTCCGGGTTCAGGGAACGCACGGTGGTGCGGCGCGACTTGCGCGAATGTTCCTGGCGGGGGCACCGCGTGGTACCCCGGAACGCCCTAAACACGCCGTTTTTGTTTCACAGAGGAAAACGCAAGTATCCTCGATTGTTCGAATATGAAAATTAACACTTTACGTGAAAAGGGGTCGCACGGACACATTTTTTTAGCTCAGTGGCAAAGACACTCGCAATGTCATCCGGGGACGCGGGTCCGACCCCTGCAAAAGCTCATGTGTTTTTTGTTTTTTGGCGCGAATACCTTGAAGAAGGGCACGCTCCCGGGCCGCCTCACGAAGACACGAGTTGGCCACAGACACAGCGATCGGCGTCCCATGCTGCGAGGAGTTCCTCAGGGGTCCGTGCTGGGACCATATTTGTTCTCCCTTTACGCACACCCACTTCTCAATCTGCTGAACAGCTTTGCGGGTGTCACAGCAGACATGTATGCGGACGACCTCTCTATTATCGTCAAGGGGCAGTCCCGGGAAGACGCCATTCCCACTGCCAACATGGTTCTTCAAAAACTGCATGCGTGGAGTCAGGAAAATGGCCTGGCCATCAACCCGTCAAAGTGTGAAGCTGCTTGGTTCACACTTTCCACGCACACGGAGTCAGATTATGATCGTGAAGGAAGGTGGCCCCTGGTAGTGGCTGGATGTCAAATCCCAGTCATGACCATGGGGGCATCGCGAACTACGAAGCTTCTTGGCATGGATCTCGATCCACGACTGACGCTAAATGTGGCGGCCACCAAGCAATGCGCTGCCACTTCGCAACGGATATCGCAGCTACGCTGCATAGCGCACAAAGAGGCGAGAACATCTCCACATGACCTACGCACGTTCGTCATTGGATACGGTGCTTCCAAATTACGCTATGGCAGCGAGCTCATATGGGCAGTAGCGACGGATTCAGCGAAGAATGAGATGCAGAAGACGTACGCAACTCTAGCACGCATTGTCAGCGGAGTTCCGAGCACTGTTGACCCGGAATCCGCACTGCTGGAGGCTAATATGCCGCCGCTCCACGTCCTCTGCCTGCGCGCACGGCTCTCAATAATTGA
>NW_916883.1:0-1959 GCF_000209065.1 Trypanosoma cruzi
TGCCGTACTTCCTGTCGTGTTTCGCTGCCCTTGACCGCCTGTGATGGGTGGTGGGCAACGCGCTGCTCGCCGCTGTGTTTGGGTGCGTGCACTGCGGTGTGACGGCGGCCTTCCAGCGGTGGCGCGGCGTGGACGCGGCGAGTGCGTGGGCGGCGATGCGCTTCCCGAGCCTGACGTACGTTGTGGCGCACGCGATGCACCTCGGCATCTTCTTCGGCTCCGTGCTTGCACTGGCGATGCCCGGCGCCCGCGTGCAGCACCGTGTGATCGGTGTCGTTGGCGTGCTGTACGGTGTGGCGTTCCCTGCTGGCGTGTGCTACTTCATTGCTCGTCACACAGGCGCGAGCTTCACGAAGTACTGGCAGTTTTCGAGGAAGCCGCTGCCCGAGCGCCTGCTGTACCCCGTCGGATATTGGCACCCCGCGGCGCAGCAGCGGATGTACGGCGGCATGCTGACGAACATGAGGGGCAGCCACGTGTACTGGTGCGTGTTCCAGCTGTCGGTGCTGTGTGTGGTGGGCCTGATTGCGGCTGTGCAGTCGCCCGTGGGAGGCTGCCACGTCCTGTACTTCTGCATGGCTGCTGTGCTGCTTGCGGGTGCGGGCGTGGTTGCCTTCACGAACATGATGCGCTCGGCCTTCCTGACGGTGATACACACGGCGAGCTTTGTGCTGCTTACGGCGCTGTGCCTGGTCAGCGCGGCCAACCACCTTGCGCCGAGCGACGGCGGAGCGAGGGCGTACGCGGCTACGGTGCTGCTGCTGACGGCTGTGCTGCTTGCGATCGCTGTATACAGTGTCGTTGTGTGGTACGCGGAGGGCCGCCACTGGCAGGAGCTGCGCGAGCCGCGGCGTGGAGGGCTGGAGGCACTGCTGCGCGGTGGCGAGGAGAGCAATGAAGAGACGCAGAAGCCGCACGACGTGACTTCGTTGTCGTACGCCTCAGGCACCACCGTTGCGTCGTCGTACCGACCACCCGCACCGCCGCGGCTCATGATTAGTGACACCCGCTCAGACGCCCTGAGTCTGTTCGACCGTGCATCGGGTGCGAGCTGCAGCATTAATTATGCTCTTCTGGACAGGTGAAGATGCTTTGCTTGACGAAAGATTTGGCGCATTTTCTCCCTTCGGGGGTGGAAAGGCTTCGCCCCCAACAGTAACGCTACGCGGCGAGAAGGCACAAAGCCCCTCGCAGATGCGGCATAACATGGATGCTTCCGGCGGATATCTGCTTTCTTTCCATTATTCATAGATTGGTTGGGTGATTGATTTGGTGTTCTTATTTTATTTTACCGATTATCGACGACAACGGATTATCGAACTATGACGCTAGCCCGGCGTGGATGCGTAACGGGTGTGTGCGTGTGTTTTACGCTCTTCGCTGCAGCACCGAATATGGGGGCTGCTGCTCTCTCTATTTCATGTCTGTACTCAGTAATGAGGACGTGCCCGACGATGGTGGCTGGTGTGCGGGCCATAGGATGCATTCAAGAAAACGTTAGGGAAAACAATCGATGAGGCTCTTCTGTGACGCGTCATCTCCTGGAGGTTGTGAGTGTGCGTTGCTGGCTGACATGAGGGAGGGCGTGGGGGCCACGGCTGTGCAGCTGCGCAGCCACCCATCGGACTCCTCACCGAAAGCGTCATTGATTGTTGGTTTTTGTTGGTTTGTTTCTATTTTTTTGTGCGGGTGCCTGCAGTGACTCTCCCTCCTGTTGCACGATGACTGTGTGGGAGGGCATGCCTGCCGCTCCTTATGCTTCTGATGCTGTGTAGAAGGAACAGCGAGAGAAGAAGAATTATGCGGATTGATGTATTACTTTGTGTATGCATATATGTATCGATGTACTTCTGTGGATTATTTCATTATTTCTCTTTTCTCCTTTTCTTTCTTTTTACGTCGCTCCACACGTCTCTCAGTGTTTGCTTTAGTACGGCCACACACGGGTAGCTTGAGCCG
>NW_916884.1:0-1959 GCF_000209065.1 Trypanosoma cruzi
GCTGGACGACTATTACGTCTCGTACCTGTGGCTGCGCAACAACACACCGGCGGACGCCCGCATTCTTGCATGGTGGGACTACGGCTACCAGATCACGGGGATCGGGAATCGCACGAGCCTTGCGGACGGCAACACGTGGAATCACGAGCACATTGCCACAATTGGAAAGCTGCTCACGTCGCCCGTGGCGAAGGCCCACTTGCTCATTCGGCACCTTGCTGACTATGTACTGATATGGACCGGCAGCCGGGCGGAGGACCTGATGAAGTCGCCGCACATGGCACGCATTGGCAACAGTGTGTACCGCGACATCTGCCCTGGGGACGACCCGTTGTGCTCCAACTTTGGGTTTGAGGACTACGACCTAAGTCGTCCCACGCCGATGATGCGGATGTCGTTGCTGTACAACCTGCATGTCTCTGGGGAGCACCCCAGCCCGGCGATCGACAATATGTTCAGGCTTGCCTACAGGTCGCGCCACGGCCTGGTGAAGATCTACAAGGTGATGAATGTGAGCGCGGAGAGCAAGGCGTGGGTGGCGGACCCGAAGAACCGCAAGTGCGACGCGCCAGGGTCGTGGCTGTGCACTGGGCAGTACCCGCCAGCGAAGGAGATCCAGGAGATGCTGGCGAGGCGCATCGACTACGGCCAGCTGGAGGACTTCAACCGCGGCAAACGAGACGACGCGTACTACCGTGCGTACATGCGTCGCATCCGCAATGAAGGGCGTGGCTAGAGGTCTCGGAAAGTGTGCGCTGGAGCGCAAATTAGATTCAAGATACGTGTGTGTGCGCGACAAGGGCCGCTGTGTTTGGTGCGGTTCCCAGGACGATTTGCCTCACCCAACCATATTTTTATTTTGGCGTGAGAGCTCTGCAATGAAAGAGAACTTCCCTCGAGCGGTGAAACAACGAGCAGAGGGAACCCGTTTTGTTTGTGCGTGACCGTTGTGTGGGTCGCCGCTTTGTTGCACATTGTTTTTTTATTTTGTTTACTTGTCCCTTCCCTTGTGTTTGTTATGAAGATTAGTTTGTGAGACGGACGAACGGTTCGACGGGTTGAAACAACAATTCTAGTGGGGACCCGGAGACACCACCGCCAAATTTTGACGACTTCACAGCGTTGCCCTTTCCATTGCTGTTGCTGCTTGCCTGTGCCTGTTGCCTTTATCGTGCGCGGTGCCCGTTCGGGTGGTGAGGTTTTTGAATGCTGTCGAAGGGCTCGGCGGGGAATAAGGGGAGTGCGGGTAAGACCCCTCCCACATCCACCAAAAGCGCGAGAGCGGCGAGGACGGAGAAGGAGGCGACCGCAGTGGATGACTCCTCTGTGGAGAATGTGTACTTTTTGAATGCGTTTCCAATTCCCAATTCTGTGCTTCGTACTTCACGCGTATGTGTTTTGAGCCTTCTTATGGTTACGGGGACGTTGGAGGCCTATACCCTTCGGCTCATTCCCATTCATATCTATGGCAAGGTCATCCACGAATTTGATCCGTGGTTTAACTTCCGAGCGTCGGAGTACCTCGACGAGCACGGGTGGGATGCCTTTTTCCACTGGTACGACTACATGAGTTGGTATCCGCTTGGTCGGCCCGTGGGCACAACCATCTTTCCTGGACTGCAGATCACAAGCGTCCTTATTCGCAGGGCCCTTTCCATGCTGGGAGTGAGCATGACGATGAACGATGTGTGTTGCTTGATTCCGGCATGGTTTGGCTCAGTGGCGACTGTATTGGCTGCGCTTCTGGCGTACGAGACGTGGGGCTCGTTTTCAGGGGCTGCCATGACGGCGGGTCTTTTTGCCATCCTACCCGCCCACCTAATGCGCTCCATGGCTGGCGAATACGACAATGAGTGTATAGCAATGGCGGCGATGCTGCTCACATTCTACCTGTGGGTGCGCTCGTTGCGCAATGCAGGCTCATGGCCCATTGGTGTGCTGACGGGGCTGGCGTACGGC
>NW_916885.1:0-1962 GCF_000209065.1 Trypanosoma cruzi
ACAGGCACGCCTTCTTGTTCCCGTGTCTTGTCTCCATCCCCTCCAATGTGGAAGTGTGAGATCTCTTGAGATTCAGTACCTTCCAATTCACATGACGCATCTCCGACACGCTGACCATCGACGTACGCGGAGCTCTGGTTGCCGTTCCGTAGCAAAATTACCACGTGGCGTTTCGTCCCCGATTCCCAATTGCTGCTGAGTTCCCCAGATTTAGTTGTTCCGTCACCGCACAATAGCATCCACTTCTTTCCGTTGTTGTTGTACGACAGTCCCAGGAATACAGTCTTCCCATCATTCATCTTCGCACCCATCAAAGGAACGGGAGTATCACCCTCCTTCGGCACCTTGTCGATGGACACCGTCGCCACAAGAGTGAAGTTGTAGTTCGCAAAGTGGTACAGCTGATTCTCCCCCTGACTGCCAACAGGCCACTCCGCCCCTGCGCCACTTCCTTTAAATGTTACTCCGTTATCCGCCTTCTGCGCCCCATCTTTCTCCGCTACCGTGGCGTCCACCCCGAGGTACTCGTCCCTCCATGTGTTATCAGAGAAGTTGCCGGACAAAAAGCCAACCAGCCCAGCCGTGATCTTATCAGCGCTGCAGGCAGTGTCAGTTGAGAGATCCTTCTGAGCAAGTGAATTGGCGCACAGCTGACAGACACGTTCGTCCACTTCCTTCCAGGTCTTCAACACCTCCTTCACCCGCTGCAGCTGCTCAGTCAGAAGAACAGAGACCATGCCGAGTGATTCCTCCTCACCGCCCTTCTTCTCGTACAGTGCAATCAACTCATCCTTCCCATTCGTTTCACTTTTGTACAACAGGGAGCTGGCGGCAACATCATCTCCTTCCACAGATACCGGCCCAATATCAACAATGTGCGTATTGTCCGTCAGCCAAAGATGGAGTTCACCCTTTTCCTTTTCCTTTTCCTTTTCTTCGCTCTCAGTCTTGGCATACACAGGCAGAGTGACGAGCATCACGTCCCTGTCCTCAATCTTCGCTGTGATGAACCCGCTTCCAACGCCCTTCACATTTCCCTCGTGTTTGTTGCCCCACACGCGCGAGAGTGTCCCGAGTGCCTCTGTTCACGAATCCCCCTTGTCACCGGACTCGTACACCCTGCGGCGGCCGTCATCACACGCAGTCATCATCATGAGTTTTCCGTCCTTCCACTCCACGACGGATGGATTACTGCAGCCATCGGCGGACAGCCCCTCCGACAGCGTCCAACCCGCACCATCCGAGGAGCGTATGATCAACGAAACGGTGTTTACATTCACCTCAGTGGCATCCTTCGTTATCTTCTTCGTCCCTTCCACTGGGAACACAAGCGTACCGTCTCCCGTGTGAACACCCGATCCACCGCCACCAATAAGTCCTGTCAAGGATTCGTGTTGTTGGCTTAAAAAAGTGCACGGGATAGCGTGAGTATCGTTCCAGTGTATGTTTTTGCCTCCTTCAGTACCACTGACGTGCCCTTTCACCAGCAAAAGTCCCCATGGAGCCGCGTCAGCCCCACCCTGACATCCGGCAGCATCTTCACTGCTATATTTCCCAACAAGCATGTAAATATCGCTTCCCTTCACAACTGTTGTCGGTCGGCTCACATTTACCCTCTTCACTCCTTGGGAGACTGCCTGATCCGCTATACGGCAGGCACAATTCTCTTCTTCGGAAGAACATTCCTCCAGCACTTGTGTCGTTACTGCAGTTGTATCCAACTCTTTTGGGTTTTTTTGATCAGCCAATACCAGGGGCTCCGAGGCAATCCCACTAAAAACGTTCTTGCCGGCTTCCGTGCACTGCGCCTCGGCAACGGAAAACACATCACCATCTATCTCAACAAGACCGGGAACACGAAGCAAACCCACTTTTTCTTCCTCCTTCACGTCTCTCCAAACATAACGTTCCCCCTTTGAAGATCCCGAAGCTGAAGGCACGTCCTGACTGGATGCAGCACCA
>NW_916886.1:0-1962 GCF_000209065.1 Trypanosoma cruzi
TCCTCCAGCAGCGGATAATTCAGGGTTGTTTGGTGTCCAGTGTGTGAACACGCAAACAGATAGTGACAGAGAGCGTCTCTGACCCCCATCATTCATAATTGGAAACAAAAATTTAGACCACAACGTGTGATGTAGCAGCCGCTCGAAAACGATCAGCCGAGTGCAGCACCCGTGTGGGCAAGAGCTCGCGAAATTCCTCCAAGCAGCGGATAATTCAGGGTTGTTTGGTGTCCAGTGTGTGAACACGCAAACAGATATTGACAGAGAGTGTCTCTGACTCCCGCCATTCATAATTGGAAACAAAAATTTAGACCACAGCGTGTGGTGCAGCAGCCGCTCGAAAACGATCAGCCGAGTGCAGCACCCGTGTGGGCAAGAGCTCGCGAAATTCCCCCAAGCAGCGGATAATTCAGGGTTGTTTGGTGTCCAGTATGTGAACACGCACACAGATATTGACAGAGAGTACCTCTGACCCCCACCATTCATAATTGGAAACAAAAATTTAGACCACGACGTGTGATGCAGCAGCCGCTCGAAAACGATCAGCCGAGTGCAGCACCCGTGTGGGCAAGAGCTCGCGAAATTCCTCCAAGCAGCGGATAGTTCAGGGTTGTTTGGTGTCCAGTGTGTGAACACGCAAACAGATATTGACAGAGAGTGCCTCTGACCCCCATCATTCATAATTGGAAACAAAAATTTAGACCACAACGTGTGATGCAGCAGCCGCTCGAAAACGATCAGCCGAGTGCAGCACCCGTGTGGGCAAGAGCTCGCGAAATTCCTCCAAGCAGCGGATAATTCAGGGTTGTTTGGTGTCCAGTGTGTGAACACGCAAACAGATAGTGACAGAGAGTGCCTCTGACCCCCACCATTCATAATTGGAAACAAAAATTTAGACCACGACGTGTGATGTAGCAGCCGCTCGAAAACGATCAGCCGAGTGCAGCACCCGTGTGGGCAAGAGCTCGCGAAATTCCTCCAAGCAGCGGATAGTTCAGGGTTGTTTGGTGTCCAGTGTATGAACACGCAAACAGATATTGACAGAGAGTGTCTCTGACCCCCATCATTCATAATTGGAAACAAAAATTTAGACCACAACGTGTGATGCAGCAGCCGCTCGAAAACGATCAGCCGAGTGCAGCACCCGTGTGGGCAAGAGCTCGCGAAATTCCCCCAAGCAGCGGATAATTCAGGGTTGTTTGGTGTCCAGTGTGTGAACACGCAAACAGATATTGACAGAGAGTGCCTCTGACCCCCATCATTCATAATTGGAAACAAAAATTTAGACCACAACGTGTGATGCAGCAGCCGCTCGAAAACGATCAGCCGAGTGCAGCACCCGTGTGGGCAAGAGCTCGCGAAATTCCCCCAAGCAGCGGATAATCAGCGGTGTTTGGCGTCCAGTGTGTGAACACGCAAACAGATATAACAGAGAGTGCCTCTGACCCCCATCATTCATAATTGGAAACAAAAATTTAGACCACGACGTGTGATGCAGCAGCCGCTCGAAAACGATCAGCCGAGTGCAGCACCCGTGTGGGCAAGAGCTCGCGAAATTCCCCCAAGCAGCGGATAATTCAGGGTTGTTTGGTGTCCAGTGTGTGAACACGCAAACAGATAGTGACAGAGAGCGTCTCTGACCCCCACCATTCACAATCGGAAACAAAAATTTAGACCACGACGTGTGATGCAGCAGCCGCTCGAAAACGATCAGCCGAGTGCAGCACCCGTGTGGGCAAGAGCTCGCGAAATTCCTCCAAGCAGCGGATAATTCAGGGTTGTTTGGTGTCCAGTGCATGAACACGCAAACAGATATTGACAGACAGTGCCTCTGACCCCCACCATTCACAATCGGAAACAAAAATTTAGACCACGACGTGTGATGCAGCAGCCGCTCGAAAACGATCAGCCGAGTGCAGTACCCGTGTGGGCAAGAGCTCGCGAAATTCCTCCAAGCAGCGG
>NW_916887.1:0-1962 GCF_000209065.1 Trypanosoma cruzi
TTTGTTGCGAATTATGAATGGTGGTGGTCAGAGACACTCTCTTTCAATGTCTGTTTGCGTGTTCACACTCCGGACACCAAACAACCCTGAATTATCCGCTGCTTGGAGGAACTTCGCGAGATCTTGCCCACAGTGGTGCTGCACTCGGCGGATCGTTTTCGAGCGGCTGCTGCACCACATGCTGTGGTCTAAATTTTTGTTGCGAATTATGAATGGTGGTGGTCAGAGACACTCTCTTTCAATGTCTGTTTGCGTGTTCACACACTGGACACCAAACAACCCTGAACTATCCGCTGCTTGGAGGAACTTCGCGAGATCTTGCCCACAGTGGTGCTGCACTCGGCGGATCGTTTTCGAGCGGCTGCTGCACCACACGTTGTGGTCTAAATTTTTGTTGCGAATTATGAATGGTGGTGGTCAGAGACACTCTCTTTCAATGTCTGTTTGCGTGTTCACACACTGGACACCAAACAACCCTGAACTATCCGCTGCTTGGAGGAACTTCGCGAGATCTTGCCCACAGGGGTGCTGCACTCGGCGGATCGTTTTCGAGCGGCTGCTGCACCACACGTTGTGGTCTAAATTTTTGTTGCGAATTATGAATGGTGGTGGTCAGAGACACTCTCTTTCAATGTCTGTTTGCGTGTTCACACACTGGACACCAAACAACCCTGAACCTATCCGCTGCTTGGAGGAACTTCGCGAGATCTTGCCCACATGGGTGCCGCACTCGGCGGATCGTTTTCGAGTGGCTGCTGCACCACACGCTGTGGTCTAAATTTTTGTTTCGAATTATGAATGGTGGTGGTCAGAGACACTCTCTTTCAATGTCTGTTTGCGTGTTCACACACTGGACGCCAAACAACCCTGAACTATCCGCTGCTTGGAGGAGTTTCGCGAGATCTTGCCCACATGGGTGCTGCACTCGGCGGATCGTTTTCGAGCGGCTGCTGCACCGCACGTTGTGGTCTAAATTTTTGTTTCGAATTATGAATGGTGGTGGTCAGAGACACTCTCTTTCAATGTCTGTTTGCGTGTTCACACACTGGACGCCAAAAACCCTGAACCATCCGCTGCTTGGAGGATTTCGCGAGATCTTGCCCACAGTGGTGCTGCACTCGGCGGATCGTTTTCGAGCGGCTGCTGCACCACATGCTGTGGTCTAAATTTTTGTTGCGAATTATGAATGGTGGTGGTCAGAGACACTCTCTTTCAATGTCTGTTTGCGTGTTCACACTCCGGACACCAAACAACCCTGAACTATCCGCTGCTTGGAGGAACTTCGCGAGATCTTGCCCACAGTGGTGCTGCACTCGGCGGATCGTTTTCGAGCGGCTGCTGCACCACATGCTGTGGTCTAAATTTTTGTTGCGAATTATGAATGGTGGTGGTCAGAGACACTCTCTTTCAATGTCTGTTTGCGTGTTCACACTCCGGACACCAAACAACCCTGAATTATCCGCTGCTTGGAGGAATTTCGCGAGATCTTGCCCACAGTGGTGCTGCACTCGGCGGATCGTTTTCGAGCGGCTGCTGCACCACATGCTGTGGTCTAAATTTTTGTTTCGAATTATGGATGGTGGGAGTCTGAGACACTCTCTTTCAATGTCTTTTTGCGTGTTCACACTCCGGACACCAAACAACCCTGAACTATCCGCTGCTTGGAGGAACTTCGCGAGATCTTGCCCACAGTGGTGCTGCAGTCGGCGGATCGTTTTCGAGCGGCTGCTGCACCACACGTTGTGGTCTAAATTTTTGTTGCGAATTATGAATGGTGGTGGTCAGAGACACTCTCTTTCAATGTCTGTTTGCGTGTTCACACACTGGACACCAAACAACCCTGAACTATCCGCTGCTTGGAGGAACTTCGCGAGATCTTGCCCACAGTGGTGCTGCAGTCGGCGGATCGTTTTCGAGCGGCTGCTGCACCACATGCTGTGGTCTAAATTTTTGTTGCGAATT
>NW_916888.1:0-1962 GCF_000209065.1 Trypanosoma cruzi
CGTCGGCTCGCTGTTGATGGAATTTAAGTGGCCCGTCGAGACGGATCCCGCTGTCGGCTGCGACTTCAGCAACGTCAGGTGGCTCTTGATTGTGGGGCACCTCCTCTGTCCGCTCGTGTGCATCCCGCTGGTGTTTCTGCTGATCCCGGCCGCACGTATCTGCGACAACATTGACGTGGATGGTCGTGTCGTCCGGCCACAGGAGCCATCCGGCGACTGTAAGGTTGAGGGAGGCAGGGAGTCATTGAGTGCTCAAGAGCCCGTGCTGAAGTGAGGGCGCACACGCCCCCGCCCTCCGTCCGCGACCCGGATGCCGTTGACGATGCGAGCTGCTTTTCGCCTGGTCGCACTTGGGGCCGCATGTCCCTCATCATGCTCTAATAGCATCCTCTCTGCCTTTTTTTGTTTGTTTGTTCTTTTGTTTTTTCGTTTTTTCTTTTTTTTCCTTTCACGTGTGTTTTATTATTTTCCGGCATCAGTTCAGTTGCAGTGCACGGCCAGAGCTACATGTTGTACTCTCTGTGTTTTTCTCTCCCCGTGCACTGAACTGCTATGGACGTCGGCGGGAGAAATCGAACGACGGTGTGACTACTTCTTTTTTGTCCATTTCACTGTAAGGTGATGATTAATGAGTGATGTTCTGTTTTTGTTGTTTTTACTTAAGAAAAGCTTTTGTAAACTCTCTGAGACCCGATGGGGCTGAGACAATAGTGTAATTTGTTTGACAATTCTTTTCCTTTGTGTGTGTGTGTGTGCTACTTGTTTTCTGTTTTCCACTATTACTGTATCGGGCCGCAGGGAGTGCGGTTCTTTTTTTCCCCCGCAACCGACCCATTCGCTACTGCCCTTTACGCGGGAGGAATCCGGTTGTTGCGGGACCCTGAAGACTCGTCAATTCATGAGTTCACAGCGAGAGCCCATTGAGCATGGCCACATATCTTTTGAATCCCTCTTTGTTCGTGGGTGCTGAGCGGACCTCCTCTGAATTAGAATTTTGAAACGTTGAACGAAGCTGTGATCTTCCATTGTTGTACTTTTACTCCGTAGGAATAGAAGACAAGGCCTCATCCAGGCACATTTTCTGCTGTTGTTTTTTTTTTCTTTTTTTTATTTGGGTATATAATCCTTTCGCTCTCTGAGTGTGGGGCGGTGCCCCGTTGCCCCATTCTTGTTGTACAACAATATATTGACCGGCCACTGTCCAGCCTGCACACACTCTGCGCATGGCACTGCGACGGTGGTGGGCAAATAAAAATGTTACTTCTTACGAATTTGTTTGATTGTTTTGACACCCACACCCGTCCACGGATTTTGTTTGCTGATTGCGTTGGTGCTTCTTTTTCTCTGTGCTGCTGAGCTCTGCTGCCAGTGGCGACTGCTGCCCGCGCACACCTCTCCACTTTCTCCCAGCACGTCACTGTCCGTAGAACAAGGCCACCGAAGCAGTAAGGATGCTAGCAGCGTGGGGCGCACGACCAGCGGGCTGCTGACCTGCAGTTGTGGCGGCAGCGGGTCGTCGGCCGGTGTGGCAGCGGGCTGTGGTGCCGTCACTGCCGGTATGCCTGCGGCCGCGACTGCCCCGGCGTCCCTCTGGCCGCCCGACGGTCGACGGCGGAACAGAAATCGTGTCGTCTTTTGAGGTCGTCGGCTACGAGACGGGTAACACCGCGGCGCGAAGTGTGGACTGGCGGGCGGTCAGACGCAAGAAGGAACGCCTCGCGGAAGTATTTGCTGAGCTCGTCGTTGTCGGCTGGTACGGTGTAGGAAGAACGAGAGAGGACGCGGTGCAATGCAGCAGCAGCATCATGCACGTTCCTCTTTTGGAGGTCTTTGATGACGTGCCGAACGGTGTGATGCTGGCGCTGATGGTGGACCGCGCCCCGCCGGCGTCACTCGCCACCGGTCCCGGTGCATCTATTCGAGGCAACCACCTCGCGCGACGGCGTCCGCACACGGCTGAGG
>NW_916889.1:0-1963 GCF_000209065.1 Trypanosoma cruzi
CGAGCTGCCTTTATTCGCCGCTCCTTGCAGCGAAGTGTTGTCCACCCAAACATCCATGGTGGATGGCAAGATGGCGGAAAAGGCCGATAAGGCTAAGCGTACCGCTCGTGCCTCGGCCTGCATGATAAGAAAAGGTTTCTTCTCCCATTTCCCCCGGCAATTTTAACGTCGCCGGAGTCTGGAATAAAAACGGCTCCCCATCCATGGAGCGATGCGTCCGTGATGATGGCAGCCGATGCTCTCTCGGTGGGCTTGATGATTCGCTTGCGATTGTTCTCGATGATGTGTCGCAACCTCTCGCCCAAACCAACCGCTGACGGCGGTAGGTTCGCCGGGGATGTCTCCAGCACAATTCCCCGGTTAAGTGCCGATAATCGTCGTCGCACTGCCTTGATGAAAAAATAGTATTGGCATAAACGCGTGCCCAAAATGGCAGCCGCGTACAAAAAACGTGACGCCATAACCTCCATTTCCGCGATGGTCAAAAAATTAAGCGCCGGCATGGCGCGTACAGACCGGACAAACTTGTCACTCAGGGATACCGCCCGGTGAGTGTGATCAAACTGCACCCCCAGGAGGGTGTACTGCGTAGCGCCCGATTCGCGTTCCTCCCCCAAGGATGCGTGACGACTGTCCGCATTACGAAGCACTTGGGCTTCCCACAATGTCACATCGCTTTTCGACCCTGCAATGCGTATATTATCGATCCAAACGTCGATACGCACCATTGGAGGTGCGGCCCAGAGGGGGTGAACCACCGTCGTCATCCCCGCAATCGCCGAAGTAATAATCTGGAGAATTTCTGGGCCGGCCTTGTATCCCATAGGGAGCCGTGTCAGCTCCACCAGCGTGCCGTCCTCCACGCGGCATCGAAAGAGATGCCGAGTCTCCCGCGGTAAAGAGACTTGAAAAAAGGATGCCTTTAAATCCAGGCAGGAAGCGGCCTCAGCCATCACAGGTGGCAAATAATGGGAAATGTGTAAAAGAGGAACATTAGCCCCATAAGGGTCGTCTCTGTTCCTGTCGCGTGGCCACGCGATCCATCGTCGTCGTGAACCGGTGGTTTTCTCCTCCACAACCGAGAAAGGGTATTATCCATCCGCCTGTTATTGTGGACGAAGCGTCCTCGATTATTCCTGCTTTTCGTAACATGCGCATCAGCGACTGGAATCCTCCGTGAGCCTTCGCGCGCTTTACCGGAGGAAGACGGAGGGAAAGGGGACCGCCCGACGAGTCCCCAAACTTGCATGAGCCTCTCCAAGGTGGCCGGGTTCAACCGACTTTTAATCCACTCTAGATTCAATACGGGCACGTTGACTTGCTGTAGCGGGATAGCGTGTTCATCTTGTGGAGTGGCCAGACGCGTCCTTGTCGCGCGTCTCGTTATTGTAGCGGCATGATTGTGATTAAAATCATGGAAAAAACGCTCCTCTGCTCTTAGCCAGGGCTCTTGCCCTTCCGCCGTTTCTCCCTTCACATCAATGCGATCAATGACGACACCTGGGTCAGCATTGTGGTGTATCTCCCAAAATATCGAACAGTATTCTGGGGAAGTTCGAACGGGTCGACGTGCTTCGCCAACTGCGAGATCACGTGTGGATTCAAATTGTACGTCTCCACGATTTGAGCAGCGTGCCTCAACGCACCGCGTTTTATGGAATGCGCCGTGGCATCCCAAGGAGCCAGAGCTCGTTCGACTTGAGCAGTCGTAAGATTCGTGAGCTTTTCGTTTTGTTGTAGTGTCCTGCATAGCTTTATAATGTCGAAAGCGTCCTGCCCTCGTATCTTCACAAACCGCGAGGCGCGGTGGGGATCCGCTTTCGCCGTCTTCGGCGCGACGGACCAATCCAAAATTAAGGCCCCGTCCGCCTCCAGTGTGAAATTTTTGGCTGTCAAGGCCGCGATCTCGGACCAACCACTCGCCGTTATCCACGCGAGTCGTAAGACAACACGTTCCTTTCAA
>NW_916891.1:0-1965 GCF_000209065.1 Trypanosoma cruzi
GAAAGGCAATGGCGTGGCTCCACTTCGACATAAGCGTACTGCCCGCCACCAGTACCTGGGAGCTCGTGCCAAAATCACCCTTAAACTCCAATGCACCAGAATCCAGCATCGAGGATGTCATGTTCACGTGCACACGCGCACCACTCCCCCTGATCAACAGGCCCATGAGGACGCACTGCAGCAGCGTGATGTTGAGTGTCTGCTGTGGTGCGTCAAAATTCCACAGGTCCAGCACGATCGCGGCGGTGAAGGTCACGTTGACAAAGCACAGACCACGCACACCGGGATCAGGATAGTCCACGGAGCCGATGCTGCCACCGTGCACGCAGCGGACCTCCGTGTCCTTCGCATCGGGGAGCGGGAGCGGTCCAAGGCCGTCCGGAACAGCAGCTGGCACACACGTGTCACCGTAGCCACCAGCAGCGCACTCACACTCACAGCCGCTGATGCTGCTCGTCCTCGCCGCGAAGCACACGGCGTCCAAGGTACACGCACCACAGTCCAACACCGTCACGGGTGCTCCAATATTGAGGTCGTCTTGGTAATCCGTCACAGGTGAGCCTATTGCTTCGTTGCACACGCCGTAGATGGTCGCGCGCGTGTCGGATGGTGGTGGCCACTTGCTCGTCATACATGCAATGGTAGACGAGTACAAGCCGTACGTGAAGTTGTTGTGAAGTATCGACCACACACTCCGATCGCGGAACGCCACGCCGTAGTAGTTGGCCACGTACACAACGTAGGCGGTGCGGAACTCGTTGTCGCGGTGCACCAACCAGCTGCCGCCAGCCACAGTCAGCGTTTTTGCCATGAGCATGGCAAAGCCGAGACGGAACTCGCTGGACACAATCTGCAGCACGCTGCCGCCATCCACCGCAACGTCCCCAAAATCACACGCCCCTTTGTAGTATTCGATGCTCGACACACTCCACGAGCTGTTCTGTATGGAGAACACGGAGCCGCCGCTCACACGCAAATCCGACGCAAGAGCGTACATTACTTGCATCCGCGACATAACGACGCAGTTGTCCATGTAGAAGACGCTGGACAGGTTTGCGCCGAGGCCGCGCTCCACAAGGATCGCAGCGCACGAACCCCCGCCACACACCAGCGTCGACCGCGTCATGACAAACCGCGTCGACAGAAGCCGGACGCCGTCCAAGACAAGCGCGGGGCCGTACCGAAATTCCGCATGGCCACGGGTCGTCGGCACGTACTGCGACCCGCCAACCGTCGCGCGCAGCGTCGAGTTCGCCAGCAGCACACTCGAGTGCAGCGGCATCGCGCCATGCAGCACGATCGTGCCCTCCAGCAACGTCAAATTCGTCATGTTGACGAGGACGTGCGGCACCAGGCGCGCCGTGCTCTCGCTGAGGCCACCAATCCGCAGCTGCGCGCCGCCCGCAAGCACGCAGTGGCGCAGCGTCACGTTCAGCGCGTCAGCGAACACGTCCAACAAGCGCAGGTCCACCGTCACAGTGATCGGTCCGCTGAAAACCACCGAGTCGAAGCACGCCGTCGCCTGCCCACCGCCAACCGTCACCGACTCCGTCAGCGTCACGCCACTCACGCAGCCCTGCGCACCGCCACCACTGCCACCGGACCTCGCAGGCGGCACGTCAAACGGCAGGCACGCGTCGCCCACGCCGCCGGCACGGCAGCCGCACACGCAGTCGGAGAACGACGCCGTCAGCGCATCAAAGCACGCCAGCGCGGCCGCACAGCCGTCGCACGGCACCACGCTCACGGAGGGCAGACCGGCCATGCGGTAGTCGCCGCTGCTCTGCAGCACCCGGCCGCCGGCACGGTTGCACTGCACCGACACGACGCCGCTCGTGATTGCCAGCCCAGAGACAAGCGTCGCGCCAGTGGCAGCGCAGCGCGCAATCGACACGGTGCCGCCGCTCAGCGTCACACCCGACAGCGACGCCACCGACGACGCCTCGCCCCACGCCACACGTCGTG
>NW_916893.1:0-1968 GCF_000209065.1 Trypanosoma cruzi
CACACACAACGATCAAAATCAAAGCGCAGCACATCACCCTCGTCAAACCCGTCCATCACATCCGCCCCCATAACGTACACATCCAACTTGTCTATGGGTGTATTGCCACCCTCGCTGAGAGGGAGTGGTGGGGGATGGTGGCGGTCAACAATTCCACGGAAGCGCCAGTATGGATCATCGCCCGGTAACGGGTCCACGCGCCGCAAGATCACCTCCGGATGCTCAGCCAACGCAAGACATAGACGTTCCGCTAGTTCCTTCCCAATACGACCATGCAACATGTTATCGTCGGTGATCCACATTTCCACATCTGAACGCGCAGGGGTCTCAAAAGAATTTCCAAAAAGGTTGGAGGTAGAGCTGTTAATCGAACTAGAACGCGATTCTTGGGAACCATATGAATGGGAAATGAGCCCCAATTGCCCCAGGCGACAACGCATCTCGTGTAAAAAGGATAGGACTGGTACATTCGTCATAAGCGATGAGAAACTAAATGTATCCATCGGTGGCATAGAGGGCTTTAAATGGTAAGGGGAGTGCGTTGTTTGCGCTGCGGGGCGCTGCAGCAACCCGGCATCAATGAGTTGGTCGCAATACATACTCGCAGCCATAAAGGTTACGCGACTAAGGTTTTGTTCACCCGCGGATTTGGTGAGAAAAACAATCGCAGCTAACGGTGCCGCCACAGGAGGAGGCAGTGAGACGAAATGTTCATAATTCGATCCGGCGATGCCCTCCAAATGAATATGCCCCGTTGCACCTGGGACAGTGACGCGCGGCCGTTGTTGGAGCATAGGTTGGCGTGGGTCGTACGATGGCGACGACGCCATGGAGGAGCCACACGCCGGAGCGGGGTGCATCGCAATACGCTGGTAGTGTACGGGGGCAGCGCCGAAGGAGTCTTCATGGGGCTCCCGTGCCATCATTGCCGAGGACGCCGCTCCAGGAGAGAGCATTGTGCTGCGACGACCAGAGACAAGCGATCCATCTGGCAAAGATGGGCGCGGTGGGGTTTGGCGAGACGGATATGTTTGACTTCCCCCACTGGCGCTGCCCAAACCTGCGGCGGCCACCGGTACCCCCTCCACCTCCATGGGGACGAACCCGAAGCAGCCCACGATGTTCACAATTGACCCGCAGAGGTAAACACCCTGTTCCATCGCGGAGTGAAGCTGTTGTGAATTGAAAGTGCCCGTGTGACCAGTTTGCTGGGCCACTTTGTTAGGATCGTAGCGGAAGGCGACCGCACACAGAATGGGAAGAACTCTCTTCTTCACATCGGTGTGCCCCGGGGAACTCATCCCACCCATACGCTCATGCGCCCGACACATTTCCTCGTCGGTGTCAAAAAGCATCTCCTCCACACGTTCCACAACCCCGCAGTACAACGCCTCCCGTGATGGATACGACTCGCCGTCACCGTTGTGCGTGGCTGGTATCCGGCTGAGATCGCCAGGATTCCCTGGCCGCCGAAAGTAATAGTTCACCCCCGCCTCACATCGAGTCTTGTGGAACTGCACAAAAAGAGCACAATCTGGTGATGGAAAAAATTCCTTCGTGAGAGGAATCAACACAATCTCATGCTTCCTGCCTCCACCAAGATGATTTCCCGCCGGCGCACGCGGGAAATAAAGGCCGCGCCGCTGTGTCTCCCGGCTTGGCACTGCCCCCATTTCCGTTAACCGCGTATGCAACAAGATAATACCCTATCCAATTCCTTCACTTTCAATGAAAGTGAAATTATATATGTATATTTGCTTCGTTTTGTTTTGTTTTGTTTTGTTTTCTGTGTGACTCTCTTTTCTTCTTCCTTCGTTTTCTTTCCTCTTTCTTGTGCTTCAATATTTGTTTATTTTCGGTTGTTGTCCGTTTTGCTATTTCGCCTCTCTTTTTCAGTAGGAATAAATATATTTATTTCTGCGTATATACGGATATATATATATATATATATATGTGTGTATATGTAAA
>NW_916894.1:0-1968 GCF_000209065.1 Trypanosoma cruzi
GCAGCAGCGTCGAGTACGCACTGAGAGTAAACTTCACAAATAAAATGGCATAGCTCGACGTCGTCGCAAGAGTACTGCCAGCCACCAGTATCTGGGAGCTCGCGCCAAAATCACCCCCAAACTCCAGCTCACCAAAATCTAGCATCGAAGATGTCACGCTCACGTGCACACGCACACCACTCCCCTTGATCGACAGTCCCACGAGGACGCACTGCAGCAGCGTGATGTTGAGTGCCTGTTGTGGTGCGTCAAAATGCAACAGGTCCAGCACAATCGCGGCGGTGAAGGTCACGCTGACAAAGCACAGACCACGCACACCGGGATCAGGATAGTCCACGGAGCTGATGCTGCCACCGTGCACGCAGCGGACCTCCGTGTCGTCCGCATCGGGGAGCGGGAGCGGCCCAAGGCCGTCCGGAACCGCAGCTGGCAAACACGTGTCACCGTGGCCACCAGCAGCACACACACACTCACAGCCGCTGATGCTGCTCGTCCTCGCAGCGAAGCACACGGCCTCCACGGTGCACGCACCACAGTCCAGTGCCGTCACGGGCGCCCCAATATTGAGCTCTTCTCCGTAATTCGTCACAGGAGAGCCCCTTAGCTCGTTGCACATGCCGTAGATGATCGGGCGCAGGTCGGACGGTGGTGACCAGTTGCTTGTCATATGCGCAATGGTCGACGAGTACGAGCCGTACGTGAAGTTGTTGTGAAGTATCGACCACACACTCCGATCGCGGAACGCCACGCCGTTCTCGTTGGCCACGTACACAACGTAGGCCGTGCGGAACTCGTTGTTGCGGTGCACCAGCCAGCTGCCGCCAGTCACGGTCAGCGTGGTTGCTATGAGCATGGCGAAGCCAAGACGAAAATTGCTGGACACAACCTGCAGCACGCTGCCGCCATCCACCGCAACATCCTCAAACACACACGCACCCTTGTAGTATTCGATGCTCGGCACACTCCACGAGCTGTTCTGTACGGAGAACACGGAGCCGCCGCCAACACGCAGGTCCGACGCAAGAGCGTACATCACGTGCGTCCGCGACCTGACAGCGCAGTTGTCCATGTAGAAGACGCTGGACAGGTGCACGCCAAGGCCGCACTCCACGAGGATCGCAGCGCACAAGCCCCCGCCACACACCAGCTTCGACCGCGTCATGACAAGCCGTGTCGACAGAAGCCGGACGCCGTCCAGGACAAGCGCGGGGCCGTACCGAAATTTCTCGTGGCCACGGGTCGTCGGCACGTACTGCGACCCGCCAACCGTCGCACGCAGCGTTGAGTTCGCCAGCAGCACACTCGAGTTCGGCGGCATCGCGCCATGCAGCACAATCGTGCCCTCCATCGACGTCACATTCGTCATGTTGACGAGGGCGTGGGGCATCAGGTGCGCCGTGCTCTCGCTGAGGCCGCCAATCCGCAGCTGCGCGCCGCCCGCAAGCACGCAGTGGCACAGCGTCACGTTCAACGCGTCAGCGAACGTGTCCATCGAGCGCAGGTCCACCGCCACAGTGATCGGCCCGCTGAACACCACCGAGTCGAAGCACGCCGTCGCACGCCCATCGCCAACCGTCACCGACTCCGTCAGCGTCACGCCACTCACGCAGCCCTCCGCGCCACCGCCACCACCATCACCGGCCCTCGCAGGCGGCACGTCGAACGGCAGGCACGCGTCGCCCACGCCGCCGGCACGGCAGCCGCACACGCAGTCGGAGAACGACGCCGTCAGTCCATCAAAGCACGCCAGCGCGGCCGCGCAGCCGTCGCACGGCACCACGCTCACGGAGGGCAGGCCGGCCATGCGGTAGTCGCCGCTGCTCTGCAGCACCCGGCCGCCGGCACGGTTGCACTGCACCGACACGGCACCGCTCGTGATCGTCAGCCCGGAGACAAGCGTCGCGCCAGTGACAGCGCAGCGCGCAATCGACACGATGCCGCCGCTCAGCGTCACACCCGACAGCGACG
>NW_916896.1:0-1970 GCF_000209065.1 Trypanosoma cruzi
TTCTTCCCCATGTCTTTGCCCTTTTGTGTGTGGAAAAGTGTAGGAGAGGATGTGTGTGTGGGTGGCTGCCAGCTTCGCCCCGCGCATTTGGGTCTTCCATACACGTGGCTTTGCTTGACGGCGTTTCGCGGCACCCAGGGCGTAGCGAGGAGGAGGATGGGGAGGGCCTGTTGTGAGCGGAAGGAGGATGGATAGGACAGTCCCCTTCCGTGTCCTTCCCTGTGTCGTTGGCAGTACATACTGAGAGCGTAAACTTGAGCAAGTGCGGGATGAAAGGTTTATGCCGCTTTGTGTGTGCTACTCAGTCCTCGTCATTGCACGCTGTCGTTACGCTGCGTTGTGGTGCGGTGCTGTTTGATGAGGGAAGGGTGCGATGCCACGGCCGCTGCGCACCACAACTATTTATTGTCTCTGCATCGGGATTTTTTTTTTCGGTTTGTGTGGCTTGTTTTAGGAGCTTGTGAAAAGAATGATCGCTGGAGAGCTGGCTAGCTTAATTAATGTATGTGTATATCCTGATAAATGAATGCATTCTTTATGATACTCTCTACCGTATGAATATTTCGGGAAGAACGCGACTTTGTAGGGGCGGGAACCGATAGAGGCCGGATAATATTTTTAATTTTATTTTTTACAGACACATAGCCAGGTAAGTTTAAGGAAATGACTTTGGTTCCCTACACACCCTCCGAGTGGTGTGATATTGGCGCCCTTCTCTGGGAAATGGTGTGCCAATGTGGCGAGACCCAGGTGCAGTTGACGTTTATTAATGGTAACCAGATGTCGGATGAGACGTTGACCGTGGCCCCATCATCGACAGGCTTATGCTTGTTCCATGGACCTGTCTCTAAAGCTTGGCAGGATTCTACTCTTATTGGACATATTGCGAATCTACGGGCGCCTCAGATCCCTAATTTTGAGACACAAGCGCTCCTGCCCGCTATGGGGGGCATCCCGGGAGTTGGGGCACCAACAAGGGCTCATCACTGCTGAAAGGGAGCGCCTAAATTTTGATTACGCAAACGCCGTCGCGGACGTGCAGAATTGGAAAGCTCGGCTTAACTCGGAGTTTCAGGAGGCGCAAATTAACCTATCGGTGAGGGAATCCACTATCGCCGGGGCCGGCAACCTGGTCCTAGAACTACGACAGCAGTTGGAGGCCGATCGCGCCCAATTACGGGAGCGCGAATTCAACTTGGGAGTCCTCACTGGTCAATTCCAGGAACGGGAGGCACGCCTTAACGCACTACAAACCGCGCGGGATGCGGAGAAGGCGGGGCGGGACGAGGCCCCCGCCACTCGACAAGTTGCCGACGCTGGCGTAACCACAATACCGTATCCAAGGGATATCTTGATGGCTGGAGGCGTGCCTAGCAGTGCGGCCCGACGCAGTTCGGCGGCTTACAGGCCCCCTCACGGTAATGCTGCGAGACCACATTTCCACCCCTCCACGCCGTTGCCCTCCCGCACTTCTCCCCTGGACGCCCGATTACCCATGGAGGAGGACCGCAGTTTCTGCGCATTCGACGTCACTACGTGGCCCTCGCGTGTATGGAATGAGGGCGCCTCCGGAGTCATTATCGACCTCCGGTGCGCATACCAATGCTGGCAACAGGACAACGAGCAGGTTAAACTTGCCTTTGACAATTTGGTCGAGTGGATCGGCGCGCTGGAAGGCCTGCAGGATCCCACCGATCGAATCACGAATTTGGGGAGGTCCCTACTGAATACATTCCGGATGCGGCTCACAATCGCGTCCGATCCCGGCATCCGGCTTTCCAAACTGCGCGCCCGTCTACACACCGCTGTTCACCAGACGGACGCTTATGCCAGGGCTGCCCAGCTTTTCGTCGATTGGCGAGAAACCCAGCGCACTGTGCGATGCCAACGTTGTCATATCTTTGGACACGAGGCATCTACATGCAATGTGCGCCCGAGAGGGAATTACTCACAATACAGGCGCCCTTCAA
>NW_916897.1:0-1970 GCF_000209065.1 Trypanosoma cruzi
GGCGTCTGTACTGTGATGGAGATTGTATATGGCCGGATGCCTCTGCGTGCCACTGTGTTTGATTACTGTTGTTGCTGTTTTTATTCTTATTTTGAGCGCAGTTAAAGATACTTTGGCTTGACAAGTGCAACTATCGTCTCAGGGTGTTAGGGATTACTTGCTTTATTAGGATTGGTAGTAGTGGTATAGCGATCTGGCGGAATCGTGTATCTGGATTTGCCATATTTAGGAAGGGATCTGCTAGACAGGAGTTATGGTCGACGGGGCGAGAGCGACACACCACGACGGACCCGTTGGTACCTGTTTGGGTCGGTGGATGTGGTCTGCGGCGGGTGCGTGTCCGCGCAGCCGTCACCGTGTGCGGCACAGGGCCATTGCGGCTGTGCGTGTGGCGTTGCTTGTGGCGTTGGCGCTGGTTGCGCTGGCGGCGTGGATGCCTGCGGTGCATGCGGTGGTGGTGCGACTGCGGGGCGGCACGGTGGACAGAGCCATCACGGTTGGCCGCGCCGTGGACACGGTGCTGATGGACGGCGTGTCCATCACGAACGGCGTGGCTGTGGTGTTCGACGTTGCGGCGATGCTTCCCGGCGCGCTGCGCATCGAACTGAGGAACTGCGTGTGCGACGGCGGTGCACAGATCTACGTGCAGGGCTACAGCGGCGAGCCGGCGAGTGACCGGAGCCTGGAGGTGAGCGTGAGCGGGCTGTCCGGCGACTACTGCTCCCTTGTGTTTGTGCACAACCTGCCGGCACACACGAACGTGACGGTCCGCGACTCGGCGATTGTAACGGCGGGACCGATGCGCTACTCGCAGCTGAGCGGGCTGACGGACGCGGTGGCGTCGCCGCTTGTGCTGTACGCGACGTCGCTGTTGCAGTCGCAGCTGCGTGTGAGCAACACTGTGCTGAGGTCATTGCATGCGGGCGGGTCGGCGGTGTACGTTGGCGGCGGTGTGGACCTGCTGTCGAGCGCGGTGGTGCTTGACGGCGTGTTGTTGGAGGCGTCGGGCGGTCCGACCGCGTCTGCGATGCATTTGGCGTCTTCGTCGATTCTCAGTCTGCGGAGCCACTCGGTGTTCTCCGTGACGAACGTGTCGGTTGTGAGCAGCGGCGGTGGCATTGTGCTTGGAGAGCGCCTCGCGGTGGTTGATTCGGTGCTGCGCTTCGTGGGCGTCGAGGGGTCTGTTGCGCCGTCGCCGTTGGTACGTTGCGACGGTGGGACGGTCGGTGGCGGCGGGTGGCTGGACCTGCACGACGTGTGGGCGGTGGGCGAGGCGTCGTCTGTGGCATCGCTGTCGGGTGTGACGTTGAGCGGCGGCGCCGTGTCGATTGCGCGCTGCGCTGCCACTGGTACGACGCTTGTCTCCGGGCCGACGATCACGAGCGGCGCCGTGTCGGTGCAGTGCAACCGTGCCGGCGGCCGGGTGCTGCGGAGCAGCAGCGACTACCGCTTGGCCGGCCTGCCCTCCGTGAGCGTGGTGCCGTGCGACGGCTGTGCGGCAGCGCTGGCGTGCTTCGATGCGCTGACGGCGTCGTTCTCTGACTGCGTGTGCAGCTGCCGTGCCGGCGGCGTGGGCGAGGCGTGCCTGCCGTTCGACGTGCCGCCTGCGAGGTTCGGTGGCGGTGGTGGCGGTGCGCAGGGCTGCGTGAGTGGCGTGACGCTGACGGATTCGGTGACGGTTGGCGGCGGGTGTGCGACGGCGTGCTTCGACTCGGTGGTGTTCAGCGGGCCGATTACTGTGGCGGTGGACCTGCGCTTGATGGACGCGTTTGCTGACGCGCTGAACGTGACGCTGCGCCACTGCGTGCTTGAGGGCGGCGCGCAGCTGCGGATTGGCGGCCTCAGCGAGAGCACGGCGCGCCTGTTGCCGTACGCCCTCGTCAACATGACGAACGTGACGTCGATGGAGGGCACGATTGTGCTGCGTGGCGCGATGCCGCTGCACTCGAGCGTGCTGCTGGCGAACTCAA
>NW_916901.1:0-1972 GCF_000209065.1 Trypanosoma cruzi
CACGACAGCCCGCCGCCCACTGCCTGCGCAACCTCGGGATACACCATCTCGCTGATGCACTCACCAACCGGCGGCGGTGACGGCGGCGGTGGTGGCGGCACTGGCGGCGTGGGCGGTGGCGGGCCAGCAGGCACAGGCGCCGGGACGCACACATCGCCGTGCCCTCCAGCAGCGCACTGGCAATTGCAGTCGCTGATCGCCGTCGTCAGCGGAGCAAAGCAGTCGCCCTCCTTCGTACACTCCCCGCACACCGCAACCGTCGTCACGTTGGTGATGCCGTTCAGCTCCAGTTCTACCGCCGTCGTCACCAATCGTCCCGCGACCGTCAGGCACCCAGCAACGAACCGGTAGCTGGCGTCAGCCTGCGATAGCAGAGGTCCCGACAACCCCGTCGAGCCCATCGTGCAGCCTGTCAATGTCACCACACTGCTGCCGTCGATGTTCACAGTAGTTATTATGGAGTAATGAAACATCGCACCCACACCCACGTCGTTGTCACGCCAATCCAGCCAGCTTGAATGGCGGACGGTAAAAAAGCCTAGTGAATATATGGCGTTGGACACGGAGCCGCTGTTCCCCACCACGCGCAACACGCTGTGATCCGACACGCTGAATCCGTGGCGCAGATAAAGAAGGCTTGTCCCGGAGGACATTGTATTGTTGAGCAAGGCAAAAACGGAGTGGTCACTCACACTCGGCCTGCACACGTAAAACATATGCATGTACCCATCAAAACTGCAGTACTGCGTGTACAGCGAGCTGCCATCCAACAGCATCAGCGTCCCTGTCGAGTACAAACCATACCCACCGTACATCGTTGCACGCGCCCTGACGTTGCTGACCAACAAAGAGGAAGCACTCAACACGACGTTCATCAGTAAAAATACGCCGAACTTGTTCCTCCTAGTGTCAAGCAGCTGGACCTCGGAGGACTGCACCGCGTCAACCTCCGTGACGGCAATGTCGCAGTGCTGCGGAAGGGCACGCATAAAAGCAACAACGGAAGACCGCATTACAGTCTGGCTCACACGGATCAGGACGCCGGATGACTCGGCCGCCTCAGCACCACCAACAAACTGCAGCGCGGCACCCCCACGGAATGTGCACCCAGTGAGCGTGATGTTGATGGGGAGATGCAGCGGCATACTGTCGAAGGAAAACGTCAGCGTGGCACCCACGCCGCTGAATGTCACACCCACGTAGCAGTGGTGCGTCTTCCACATGTTCAGCGTAACGTTCTTCAACGTCTGTTCCACCACGCAGCTCGTGTCGCCGTCGACGGCTCTCTCCGCCACGGGCGGCACAACCGTGTCGGGCACCTCGAAGGGAAGACACGACGCGCCATGCCGTCCGTCCTTGCAGCTGCACGAGCACGAGCTGCGGTCCACCGACTCCGTCCCGGGCATGTAGCACGCCGCGTCGTCGTTGCATGTGCCACACCTGAACACCTCCACTTCCTCAGGAAACAGACCGTCGTACGACACCTCCTCACCGCCCTGCAGGTTGCACCCCACCACAAACCGCGCGGGTAACGTCACGACAATGCTCGATGGGAGAAATTTGGCGAAGGAAACACTCGAGTCCACCTGACGGTTGTGTGAAAGCACCACGGTAGTGCCGCTGCCCGACAGCTGAATTTTGAGCTGAAAATGAGGAATATTTAATACCGAGGCTGCACTCACGTTGTTGCCCTCCACACGCCACTGCGCACCACCCTCGAGGGTCACCGAGCCATACAAATACGACAGCGCAGAAGTCGAAACCTTCGTGCTGCCAATAAAGGTGCAGTCCGCCACTCGCAGCAGCCCCGCGGTGCCCACGGAAGTATCCCCAAAAATGTAAACACCATTAGCAGCACTCATCGTGTTGTCCTCAACGTCAAAGTAGCCGCCGTTCCCTCAATCAATGGCATTAACGCAAACAGATGATTCCACACCGTCATCCTCCTCCGTTTGCCTCAGCGTATTTCCCT
>NW_916902.1:0-1973 GCF_000209065.1 Trypanosoma cruzi
CGCCTTATCGACGTCAAACAAGGCTCCAGCAACCGCAAATCCGGCATCCCTCAGGGGCTGGGGGCAATTCAACCGCGCCGTGTTGCCGTCCACCCGCATTTTCGCGGGGAGCTGCGAGGACGGCGTCGTGGTTTGGTGGGAACAGAAACGGCCTTCGCCTCCATTGAAAGAAAATCACATTGAATGCTGCGCTGTGTGTTTGTTGCGTGCACACACAGGAAGTTCAAAGACAGGCAGAAAGAAAAGAAGAGTGAGACCGAGAGAGAGGGAAACAACACTGAATAATCTTCTGGGCCGCTGAGCGGATCCTGAAATTATCCAAAAAGGACAGGAGAAAAAATTCGGTAGATGGAGAGGCAATGAGTTCGCCGCAATGTTTCCCCCAAAATATATGCACATTCCGTCAATCACTGCCGTGGACTGCTGCGCACAGTTAGAATTAGAAACAATTATCCCCTGCGAAGCCGCAGGCCTTTGGGGCTCCTCCAGCCACAAAAAAACGCCGCAAGTCAGGGATCACAAAGTGGGTGGGTGGGAAGATAAAAAATAAAAAATAAAAAAATAATAATAATTCCGTCTGGCAGCTGTCGGCTCCCTGACTCCCTCAATCGCGGTCTCCCAAAAGACAGTGCGATAGAAGAGGAAAAGTTGTGGAGAGATATCTTCGTTTGCGCGAGATATGAATTTATTTGGGCAGCCAGCCGTCCTCTCAGGCATTCTTTTCACAAAATCCCATGAAAATTTTAAAAAATTATGCGGCCCCTGTAGTGCGCAACAGCCTCCAGTGACGATGCGCCTCTGGTGGAAAAAATAAAATAAAATGAAAAAGGGTGTGGTGAGTGTGGCAATGCCGATCACAACGGTTCTCTGAAAGGAAAGGCACTCACTGTCTAGACCCCGTAGGCACACACATATAAAAATCGTTAAAATACTCCCAATATATTTCATCAAAACGATGTGCACTCTGTTCCCCAATTATTTCCCCAACTTTCTTCCCTATCCCTCTTCCCCCAAGATTGTTGTGTTTTCATTTCTCGGATTTTACTTAAAAAATCACGTGTTAACACAAACTGGTATTGGTGTACCTTTCCGTCCCAGAACGCCACAATTTTTTTTTCAGCGTCGGTTTCATTATTGCGATTGACGCGATCACATTCATGCCATTTTGATATCTTTTTGCTGTCTGCGTGTTGTATATAAATCATCTCCCACGACAGGTCTCGGGATAATTCGTCCCATCCTTCAAAATATGCCGCCAGGTACTCAGTGAACTGCCTCACGGTGCTGGTTGTCGTGTGGTGCGCACTCGCCGTAGTCATCTGCAGCCCAACCAGCGTCCTCCGCGGCGAATCAACAAAGAAAAAGCCGTCCATCAGCGGAAAGTTTTCAACCTTCGGTAGGTACAGCACCCCGTACTCCATCGGAATCCTCGTGACACCGCCTTCCAGTTCCCTTATTCCAACGGTGCGAGTGGGGTGCCCTTGATGGTTTACCTTCAGCACTGAATCCTGTGCTTCACTACGTTCTGGTGGCCTCAGCTCATTGAGTTCCTCTACTATTGCACAGACAAGCTCCCCATACATGAAGGCGCGCAAACCTAATTGTTCCAGAGCTCGGGAAACAAGAGCACCATGCGATCCCAATATTATCAACAAAAGATTCTTCGCACCCATTTTCTTTTCCAAACGGTCTGCAATTCGAAACCCGATATCAGCACTTATCGATGCGTTGAGAAATACCTCAACACCTTCTTCTGTTCTTTCCCGGACGATCTTCACAAGTTTGTGAGACGGATCCTCGAAATACCATAGCTTGCCTCCTCTCAGGGTAAAGTACTCTCCAACATCAGTAGGTTTGATCGATAACAAGGCACCATCAACGGCACCCAAGCGATCAATATAATCATCCTCATCAAAGATGTAACGTAGAATCGGCCCCACTTTATCCATGTGTTTTTTGACCATCCTCCAGTA
>NW_916903.1:0-1973 GCF_000209065.1 Trypanosoma cruzi
AAAGCTCCGACACACAGAAAAACAGCAATGCTCCACGATACGCGTGTGGACGATATTTATTTCGGGTTTCATCAATCGTCTTCTCTGTCTCACGCGCACGTCGCAAGTCATCCTTAATCTCTGTGGATTTCAATTTACTCCTTTCTAGTGTATCGATTAACTCCTCCTGGTCGAGAATGTCGCCTTCCGCCTCCTCCAACATGCGTAAAATGTTTTCTTGCATCTTCTTCAACTCCAAGCTCTTCTCTGCGCAGTCCCGGGTGAGTTTCTGTTTTTCCTGCTCAAGGTCATTACGCTCCTTCTCCACCGTTTTGCCTAATAGCTGATCCTCTAGTCCGCTTCGCGTAATGAAAAAGTTCAACAAGGAAACTGTCACGATGTTCTCTGGTGTGTATGAAGGATTCGGAAGCTTTGTCGTCATGTAGAACTTAAATCGCTTGTCATACGGAATGGCGGAGTCGCCAACACGAATGTGGGGTGTGCTGCCTATAAGAAAGACATTTCGTAATAAAACTGGCTCCAGTGCTGGATCGAGAGAATCACCCACATTTTCCAATAAACAGGGGAGGCCAATACGAATAGCACCCTCCACAACCTTCATGAATTTCTCATCGGAAGCCTTACATACCTGCAAGTTGTCGTTCTTGTGTAAATTCCGAATCCACGCATTCGCCTGACCTTGTGGATCGATCAATAACGGCCATGTCCGTGCATTCGTGAGAATGATAGCATTCTCCGTAGAAAGTGGATCTTTTGGCAGCCCACAGAGCTGCCACTCCTGTATCTGCACTGGATCCCCCGTGGTGGCGACAAGATCCATCTGCTCACTTGTCTTAATGTCAAAGCCGCGAAGAATACCACTCCATGTATCCAAGAGACTTCGACGGTATGGGCCGGTGAGGGGGCCAAAGTACGCAATGGATGCGGCAGCAATCAACATATCGCCGATTATGCACTTTTCTTGGGCCTTGTACTGTTCAACAAGCTCCATCCATCGCACTTTCTCGCCACCAAGGCCGTCAATAAGACGGGCGGCGCGATGCAACCTTTGACTGGTCTCTTCCACATCATTTTCAAGCTGTGTTTGCGTATCCACAGCCTCCGTGAACTCTCGTTCGAGGGCCACCACAGCCTCAATAACAGCATCAAGTTTCTTGCGAGTTTCGGCGAGGGCTGCATTGACACGTCGCAGTTCACTTTCCGCTTCTGAAAGTCGCTGACGTAGAGGTTGAATTTCACGGTTCACAAAGAACCAATTGTACATGGCACGCACCCACTGACACATCGCCATACATGGCACGGAAACTGTCCTAACCTTTTCCGGCAGGAACTCCTCATTGTCGTAGTATCCCTTCACTTTCTCAATCAGTGGCATGTCCATCGCCTCGCGGTCAAAGCCACCCTTCTCGGGGGGTTGTACCAGGGTGTCGAGCAACTGATTCGCATTTTTCATGTAAGACTTGGCGCACAACCACCAATCTGGGGTCTTCTTGCCGCCTGGTGGTCCTGTATAAAACTCTCTCGGGCAATTCCCAAATGTGAGCAGCACTGCAACAGCCTCCATCACGTACTGGACACCCTTGGGCGGGCTCTGGTACTTGTTCAGCTCGGAAATCTCAGCCGCTTTAATCTTCGAAAGCACCTTCACGGCCTCCTGCAAAGCAGGCTCAGCCTCCGCCAACCGATCTGCACACTCCCGGCGCATCTTTGAACATTCCTCTGCCTTTGCCGTCGCAAGGGCCTCCTCATGACGCGCCGATGTCTCCTTTTCAGCAGCATCCTTACGGTCCACACGTAGCCGCTCCATAATTTCCTGAATTTCCGTCTTTTTCCTCTCCAAGATGGGTTGCTGTGCCTTCAGCTGAGTCTCCAGCTCCACAACCCGATTCTCTGTGTCGTACAATTTCTCCAGGCCGTTCTCTAAGCGGCTGCACTGCTCCAAGACAAATCGCCGTTTATTCTCCACAAGAAAA
>NW_916904.1:0-1973 GCF_000209065.1 Trypanosoma cruzi
GGACCTTTCGAACGTCAATCCACCATCCGCCGCTGGCTTCCCTTTCTTCACTGTGGCATTCACCCCGAGGTACTCGTCTGCCCACGTGCTGTCAGTTGACTTGTTGGATAAGAAGCCAAACAGCCCTTTAGTGAGGGCTTCACCACAGTCACAGTGCCAATTATTCTTCCATTCATTCCCGCAGCCGTATTCCCTCGCAATGTACGCGTCCTTCTCCTTCCATGCAGCCACCACCTTCTTCATCTCCTCCAGCTTCTCCGTCAGGTTCACAAAAGTAATGTTGTAGTTATCTCCCTCTGCAGCAACCTCGTACGAGCAGTACAGTTTCTTCTCTTCCTTCGGTCCTTCCTTTTTCAATGGCTGCGCTTCGACCGTGGCGTACAGCAGAGTGCTGGCGGCAACGTTCTCATTCTCAGCGGATATCGGCCCAACATCATAAATTCGTTGCATGTCCGTCAGCCACAAGTGAAGTCGGCCCGTTTCTTTACCGTTCTTCTCAGCATATACCGGCCGACTGACGAGGATGTATTTCTGTCCATCGATCATCGCGCTGACGAAGCCACCCTGCACGCCGTGCCCTGTACGATTCAGCGAGTTGCCCCACACGCGTGAAAGAGTGTCGTATTCCTCATACCACCATCTCCCCATGGCGCTTGACCAGTAAACCCTGCGGCTGCCGTCATCACACGACGTCATCATGATAATTTCATCATTCCATTCAAGGACCGCAGGCTGGATGCATCCCTCATCACTCGTATCCTCCGAGAACTCCCAACCATAATGAGTACCGTTGGCAAGGATGACCAAAGAAACGTTCTTTCCATCACGGGTCAAGGCTTGAATAGGCAGCAAATAGCGACTTTTGTCCTCCATCCTAATGCCTGCGCCACCACCACCCAGGAATTGTTTGAAACGGCTGCGGTTAGTGCTGTTGCTCTCCCAAAAGTCATAAGGAAGTTTCGACGTGCTTGCAAACTGGTTCCACTCAAACCGTTCCTCATCCTCACCGTCTCTGTAACGCCAAAGCGTAACTTCCGCCATCCTGGGCATCCAATATTTACCATCAGTCAACTCCGTCAACGGAGTCGTTGACGTGCCATAACCCCCGACAAGAGCATTTGTATCATAACTATTACCATTCGCAATGGTAGTTGGGCTCAACAGGCGGTCAATTTTCACGTCGTAATGATCAAACACGACGGCAGTTCCATTTGTCCACGTCCCTCCACTGCTTATCATCGACTTTGCAGCGATACTTACGCACGATTTTTGATCCGTGGAGTTTTTGTAATGCGCTTCAACAGTGGCCACAACAAAACCACTCACGTAAGCAAGAGAGGGTGCACGGAACGAATGAAACGCTTGTACCAAAGATTCGTTCCATGAATCAGAAAATGATTCATTTACTTGGAAGATGATTCTTTTCCCTGAATTACTCGCCTCAGTGGGGGCAGCTCCACTGCCGCAGCACATCATCACGACGAGGAGGAGCAGCACCGCGGAAGTAAACACACGACGGGACATGCTGGGCATTTGCTGCTCACTTTCTCTTCCTTCCACCTTCCGCTGGATCCGCTCACACCGCAACGGCTGTGTTTGTTGGGTGCCTTGACTGCAGCAACACGTGAGAGTATACAAATATGTGTGTGTGGGCGGTGTACGGTTGGTCCTTTCAGAGCCTTCAGAGTGCACAGTAGCGATTAGCGCTTGCTTTCCTTCTTTGTGTGTGTTCAAGAAGTGAAGGAGGAAAACAGCAGCAGCGGCAATACATCAGACACGCCAGCGGGGAGCAGAGCAGAGCACCCACGCGGAGAGCGGGACACAAGACAATCCGGAAGGGTCAGCACGGAGAGCCATCGCCCACAGAAAAGAGCAGCACCACACACACACACGCACACATAGGGTGCGAGGAGGGCACTGACCCTCTCGCAGTTACCGCACCCACTCGCTCCGCAAAACACCAGCGCCACGCA
>NW_916905.1:0-1975 GCF_000209065.1 Trypanosoma cruzi
ATGCCGCGGCTTGCCATGTGCGGGCAGGCAAACCCCAACAGCATGGGCCATCGGGTGCGCGGCGATGCGGGTGGCGAGGCGTCCGTGAAACAAGACGGCCGGGCAATGTTCATGGCGCCAGCGACGGGACGGCCATCCTCCAGCGTGGCGCACGGCAGTGCCCACACACCCACCCGGCGCAGCAGCCACGCACTGCACCATGTCAGAATTGGCAGCACCAGCGGAACGATGCTCAGCAGGCACAGTGAACCGACTGCAAACACTGCCAGTGGCGAGTGACGGTGCAACCAACGGACGCTCCAGTGGCTGGACGAGCAGACGATCCGCATGCAGTTTGACAGCAGCAGGGACAACCTCCTCGGCAACAGCGTTCCCGTGCGCAGACGACAGAGCACCATTCTTGCAGACAAACGCGCCGTCCAATGCATTCGCTGTGCAACACCAGGAGAAGCCGCAGTGCCTCCTGCTGTCACACGGGTCCGTTGTTGGCGCCTTGATGCGGACGGGCACCCATCGGTCCCTCCAAACGACGCTGCACATCTGCAACGCATCCTGCGCTCCGAGAGGCACGTCTCCCACCACACCCGGGGACGCCCACACGCCGCCGGCACGCACCGCATCGTCAAGGAAACAGGGATACGTCAGGATGAGAGCAGGACACCCGCCGGCAATTCACATCGCAGGCATCATCACAAGCAGCAGCAGCAGCACTGCAGGCCGCGGGGTGACGTGGATCAACCGACGCATGGCGTATGTGGAAGAAAAAACGTAATGGCCTGACGAGGATGCAGCAAGAGGCTGGCACCTCTACAAAAAGAAAGAAACGGTATGAGAACACAAAGAGGAGATTTAAACGCCCGCAGTCAATGCAAGCCACTGATAAAAGGGTGGAATGGGTGCACTCAACCACAACACGAGCAGAGACTCAAAGAAAAAAAGAAAACAAAAAACAAAAAACAAAACAAGAAGCCGAAGCGTGGGACGACCAGCACACACACTCTCATTGCTCCCGTAAAGCAAAACACACACACAGGAAGAGAGAGAGAGGTCGTCCACTCAAGGCAATAAAAAAAAAAAAAAAAAAAGAAGCCGAAGCGTGGGGCGACCAGCACACACACTCTCTCATTGCTCCCGTAAAGCAAAACACACACACAGGAAGAGAGAGAGGTCGTCTACTCAAAGCAATGAAAAGTAAAAAAAAAAACAGTTACGGTGCTCCGCCCATGCAGCCAAGCAGGAGGACAGCGGTGCGTGTGGTGCAAAAGAGAGAACCAACGGGCCTGCATGGGTGTGCATTCATAAATACGTGAACAAATTATGTTTGTGTTTAGTGGGATGAGGTGAGGGCGAGAGTCCATGCAAGGGGACACACACACAGAGAGAGAAGGACGAGTTTGTGTGCGGGCGGTGCACGGCTCTCTCTCCCTCACTCTCACGCGGCCACCACCGCAGCAGCAGCTGCACACGCAAGAAGAAAAAGAAAAAGAGGGGAGGTGGTGTGAGAGGCCGCGGTGCTGCTGTCACTGTCGTCAGGCGTCCTCGTGGCACTTGTTTGAGCGGCGGTGACTGTTGCTGGTGTTGGTGTTGGTGTTTCTGTTCCTCCCTCTCCCGGCTTTTGTAGTTGTGTACCTGTGGCTCCTCCCGGTCGACGCAAATCACTTCCCTCCGAACCGTGTCCCTGCCCCCCAAAGGAACCACCGGCACTCGATTGGCCGCTCCCTTCCCCGCTCTGAGTGGCTTTCGCCTTTAAGGCAGCTTCTTTGAGTTTACTTGCATTTCTTTTTTCTTCGCAAAAAGGGAAGCTGCTGTTGAGCCTGCAGTACGTACCGTTTGCTCCATAATGTTTTTCATGCAACGTATCATTATTCCCAAAATCCCACGCGTAGCCACCGCAGGCACCGCACCACAGCACGCAGAGGGCACACACCAGCAGCACACGGCCAGTCATCATCATCGCCATCACTCCTGTCACTTG
>NW_916906.1:0-1976 GCF_000209065.1 Trypanosoma cruzi
CCTCCTGCTGGATTTTTCTTTTCTGCTTGCAACGTGTGGCCTGAAAAAGACAATCCCTTCAATTTGTCGTCGTTCTCTTCGCGATGATCCTCATCATTACCAGAACCACCATCAGCAGCTGCAGCCACGGCAGAGTGTTGACGCCTCCAACGACGACGCCCATCCACAACGGCACGCACACCGCCCATCCCTTGACGGAGGCATTCCTCAACGGCGGACGCATTCGCCTCGCCTCCTGTCCTCCTGCCGACCTCCTCCGCGCATCCCTTCCGCAGCTGAGCGCGCCACCGCAAGAGCGAATACTCAACCGCACTGCCATCGGCATCCCCACGCAGAGGGCACACACCAGCAGCACACGGCCAGTCATCATCGCCACCACTCCTGTCACTTGCGTGCAGCCTTCAGCAAAAGTAACACCACGTCAACAGAGAGGGAAGAAAAAATAAAGACACAGCCGCTACACCACGCACAGCAACAAATGGCAGCACCCAAGCAACGTACACACCACGAGACAGATGGAATCAGTACGATTGCAGAGCTCGCACACCGCACCGCAAACCACAAGTTTAAAAAGCAATAAAAAACAATAATTAAAAAACAATAATTAAAAAGAGAAAAGAAAACAAACCCAGGGCTCCAGTGCGCATGCTTATGAGTGTGTCCGCGATGCGTTCAACGTGACGGATGCGGGGCACAACGCGGAGCACACAGCACGGCAGCAGAAGCAAGTGAAGCAAAACACAATAATTATTTCCTCTTATTTTATACAGTGAACCACAACACACGCGCACAAATCCCCGCGGTTGAGTGCTGGCACGCACAGCCCGCACACACCTCTTCAGCCCAGAGCGGTGTACGCCAGCGCGGATGCGGCGAGCACCAGCGGGGCGCACACCCACGCAGAGCTGCTGAGGCTGCCGTCGATTTCGCGAAGACTTGACGGTGCGCGGGTCGACACAGCTGGTGCCTCTGTAGTCGTAGTACTTGGTGGCTGTGTTGTAGTGGTGGTGGTCGTGGTTGGTGCCTGTGTTGTGGTCGTAGCGGTCGTTGTCTGAGCAGAAGCTTCGGCGTTATTAACTTCTTTCTCCGCAGGTGTACCGGTGTCAATTTCTGAACCTTTATTACCGTTCGCACCCCCTGTCAGTGATTTATTTGGCTCGCTATTTACTTTTGGTCCCGGAACGACCAAAACTGGTGCCTCTGGCTCATTTTTGTCCGCAGCCGGCTCATTGGCTGAATTTTTAGCAGCCTCAGGCTGACTGCTCCCTGGTAGTCCTCCTGTTCCAGAGGGCGCTGGACCGGCGGCGCCTCCTTTAGGTGCAGTCACCCTCGATTCAGCTGAGGTAAGCGAAAAATTAAGGTCTTTTGTAGCACCTTGGCCTTCAGTGGGCTCCTGACTACTCGCTGTCGCGCACACGGACGGGCAGCAGCACAGGGCAAGCACCAACAGGGCGCACAGCAGACGGCACGTCATCATCATCGTGAGTGTGGTCGTTCAGTGGTGTGGAGTTGATCTGCACAGTGAAGGACATGGAGAGCAACAGGGGAGACGAGAGGTGCGGCAGACACACACAGAGGGCACACCACATGAGGAGAGGGCAGCAGCCAGGCATGCACCGTACGCCGCACACCACGCACGACACACACTCCAATCCACGGCAGCAGGCACACACACACACAGCCCTGCCGAAACACCAACACACAGATGGAGGAGGGAGAAGCAAACAGGAGCGGCACACAAGGCTCCACCGCATGTGCATGCGGCGAGAGCGGTCCGTCGTGTCGGCACCCCTCACGGAGGGTGCGCACACACACAAGAAGGTGCAGCGCACACAGCAACACAACAGCAAAGTAACAATACAAAAGGAGATCCCCGCACACCACGCGGATTGTTGGTCCACGGGAAGTGCAGCCAATATTCATCACAAAGCAGCTTGTTATCTTGTTTTGGGTGTATGCTGCTACATAGCGAGTGA
>NW_916907.1:0-1976 GCF_000209065.1 Trypanosoma cruzi
GCGCACCGTCACGTCTTCGGAGTGTCGACGGCAGCCTCAGCAGCTCTGCGTGGGTGTGTGCCCCGCTGGTGCTCTCCGCATCCGCGCTGGCGTACACCACTGTGGGCTGAAGAGGTGTGTGCGGGCTGTGCGTGCCAGCACTCAACCGCGGGGATTTGTGCGTGTGTGTTGTGTTTCACTGTATAAAATAAGAGGAAATAATGATCTTGTTTTGCTTCACTTGCTTCTGCTGCCGTGCTGTGTGCTCCGCGTTGTGCCCCGTATCCGCCACGTTGAACGCATCGCGGACACACTCACAAGCATGCGCACTGGAGCCCTGGGTTTGTTTTTCTTTCTTTAATTATTGCTTTTTAATTGTTGCTTTTTATTGCTTTTTAAACTTGTGGTTTGCGGTGTGGTGTGCGAGCTCTGCAATTGTACTGATTCCATCTGTCTCGTGGTGTGTGCGCGCTGCTGCTGGGGTGCTGCCATTTGTTGCTGTGCGTGGTGTAGCGGCTGTGTCTCCCTTTTGTTTTTCTCGTGCTATCGCAGGTTGGCTCCGCAGCGTTAGGCGACTCCACTGTTTGTGATGATGACTGGCCGTGTGCTCTGCGTCCTGTTGGCTCCTGCAGTGATGTGCAGCTTCTCGTGCGTGTGAGTGAGGGCTGCTGCGACGGGGTGCGTGTGCTGCCCGCGGGTGATGGCGCGGTGACTGCTGGGCACGCGCGGGGTGTGATGGCTGCGGAAGGTGGACCTGTGGCCGGTGGCTCTGGTCGAAAGGGGAATGTGAACTCTGAGGACAATAGCAATCAGGAAGACGAGGAGGGTGAGGGAAGCATTGTGGGTGAGGGTCACAATCCCACCTCGGGAGGAGTACTCACTGCACCGACGAGGCAGGACCAATCCAGCAGCGACCCACTGCGAAGTGGCAATAGCAATCCGTCCGGCAATGGCAGCGCGTCTGCTGCTCGGATGCGTGCAATTGGACCGGAGTCTTTGGGCGGAGGGCACGCTGCAGGCACAGCATCCCCACGCTCCGACGCATCTCAGCAGGCTGCGTGTGGAGTGCATGCTGGTGGCGGGAGGACCTCCCAGGGCAGTCAGGCTTCGGAACAAACCGTCACGGGACAGTCACAGGTGCCAGGGACGGCGAAGGAAGCACCGCAGGGCGACGAAGGAGGAGAACCCGGAGCACAACACGAGGCCGACCAAACCACAAAAATGACTGTGGTGGCCTCTTGCGCGAAAACAGCGGTGGAACAGGAGAGCCGCCAGCGGGATCGCAGGATGCACCACGTCTCTGCAGTGGCGGGAATGCCCATTATTATTATTTTTCCCTGCTCTTACCGACATGTCTAGCCGCACGATGTCATCAGGGTGCCGAGGAGGTGGTCGAGCAGCGACATGAGTTTCCTGCCACGAGGCAGCTGCCATTGGGAGAAGCTTTCGGTGCGAAGGTCCTTCTTGATGCCCAGCCGTTGGCGCACAGCCAGAGCGTCTGTACATTCTGGAAGCAGATGGTGCAGCGTTTTCTGCGGGCTAATTGTTGCGCTTGTGGAGGCTGGCTGATCCTGCGACAGCAGTGATTGCCTCCTGGCACTGCTGCTGCGGTGCCGATCAGCGTCTGGGTTTTGTGCGCGGCGATTTCTGTGTTGTGCGGTGCTTTTTTTGTGTGGGGAGGACCGTGTCGCAGCAATCGCGGTGGAGGTCGGGAAGCGGTGGAGGGCGTTCCGGATGAAAGCACCGACAGTGACCGATGTGGTTCGTGTGTCCCACCAGTGTGGCGTCACAGTGCGGGCATTTCTTCTTCCGACGGCGTGTGGAGGGCCGTCTCTCCACAGGCGGTGCATCGGCCTCCCTTGTTGTCGGGGGAACAGCTTCCGTCCCGGTGCGGTGGGATCGTCGTTGGAGCGCATGGAAGCGGACTGTTCCGGTGAGATGTTGCGGAAACGGCGTTGGTTCGTGCAGTCTCTCACAGTCCAGTACAGGCGACCCCA
>NW_916908.1:0-1977 GCF_000209065.1 Trypanosoma cruzi
TTTCATGTATGTTTGCGTGTGCACACACTGGGACGCCAAACAACCCTGAATTATCCGCTGCTTGGAGGAGTTTCGCGAGCTCTTGCCCACAAGGGTGCTGCAGTCGGCGGATCGTTTTCGAGCGGCTGCTGCACCACACGCTGTGGTCTAAATTTTTGTTTCGAATTATGAATGGCGGGAGTCAGAGGCACTCTCTTTCAATGTATGTTTGCGTGTGCACACACTGGACACCAAACAACCCTGAATTATCCGCTGCTTGGAGGAGTTTCGCGAGCTCTTGCCCACAATGGTGCTGCAGTCGGCGGATCGTTTTCGAGCGGCTGCTGCACCACACGCTGTGGTCTAAATTTTTGTTTCGAATTATGAATGGCGGGAGTCAGAGGCACTCTCTTTCAATGTATGTTTGCGTGTGCACACACTGGACACCAAACAACCCTGAATTATCCGCTTCTTGGAGGAGTTTCGCGAGCTCTTGCCCACAAGGGTGCTGCAGTCGGCGGATCGTTTTCGAGCGGCTGCTGCACCACACGCTGTGGTCTAAATTTTTGTTTTGAATTATGAATGGCGGGAGTCAGAGGCACTCTCTTTCAATGTATGTTTGCGTGTGCACACACTGGACACCAAACAACCCTGAATTATCCGCTTCTTGGAGGAGTTTCGCGAGCTCTTGCCCCACAAGGTGCTGCAGTCCGCGGATCGTTTTCGAGCGGCTGCTGCACCACACGCTGTGGTCTAAATTTTTGTTCGATTATGAATGGCCGGAGTCAGAAGCACTCTCTTTCATGTATGTTTGCGTGTGCCACACTGGACACCAAACAACCCTGAACTATCCGCTGCTTGGAGGAATTTCGCGAGCTCCTGCCCACAAGGGTGCTGCACTCGGCGGATCGTTTTCGAGTGGCTGCTGCACCACACGTTGTGGTCTATGTTTTTGTTTCGAATTATGAATGGCGGGAGTCAGAGGCACTCTCTTTCAATGTATGTTTGCGTGTTCACACACTGGACACCAAACAACCCGGAACTATCCGCTGCTTGGAGGAATTTCGCGAGCTCTTGCCCACAATGGTGCTGCAGTCGGCGGATCGTTTTCGAGCGGCTGCTGCACCACACGCTGTGGTCTATGTTTTTGTTTCGAATTATGAATGGCGGGAGTCAGAGGCACTCTCTTTCAATGTATGTTTGCGTGTGCACACACTGGACACCAAACAACCCGGAACTATCCGCTGCTTGGAGGAATTTCGCGAGCTCTTGCCCACAATGGTGCTGCACTCGGCGGATCGTTTTCGAGCGGCTGCTGCACCACACGTTGTGGTCTATGTTTTTGTGTCGAATTATGAATGGCGGGAGTCAGAGACACTCTCTTTCAATGTATGTTTGCGTGTGCACACACTGGACACCAAACAACCCTGAATTATCCGCTGCTTGGAGGAATTTCGCGAGCTCTTGCCCACAATGGTGCTGCACTCGGCGGATCGTTTTCGAGCGGCTGCTGCACCACACGTTGTGGTCTAAATTTTTGTTTCGAATTATGAATGGCGGGAGTCAGAGGCACTCTCTTTCAATGTATGTTTGCGTGTGCACACACTGGACACCAAACAACCCTGAACTATCCGCTGCTTGGAGGAATTTCGCGAGCTCCTGCCCACAATGGTGCTGCAGTCGGCGGATCGTTTTCGAGCGGCTGCTGCACCACACGCTGTGGTCTAAATTTTTGTTTCGAATTATGAATGGCGGGAGTCAGAGGCACTCTCTTTCAATGTATGTTTGCGTGTGCACACACTGGACACCAAACAACCCTGAACTATCCGCTGCTTGGAGGAATTTCGCGAGCTCCTGCCCACAAGGGTGCTGCACTCGGCGGATCGTTTTCGAGCGGCTGCTGCACCACACGTTGTGGTCTAGATTTTTGTTTTGAATTATGAATGGCGGGAGTCAGAGGCATCTCTTTCAATGTATGTTTGCGTGTGCACACAATGA
>NW_916909.1:0-1977 GCF_000209065.1 Trypanosoma cruzi
TTGTCTGTTCCAGGTTGGTTTTTAGGAGGCTTGATGTGCCTGCTGGGTGATCGCCGGCTTTTTTATTGGTGATTGCGTATTTTTGGCTTACCGGTGTGCCGCTCAGCGCCATTTTGTTTTACTTCTTTTCTGCTTATTGGGGCGTGTTGTTATTCGTCACGCGTCAGCACACACCGAGCAACATGTCAAAAAAAAACAAAATGCAGGCTTTTCCCCCCTCGCGAGGGCCTCCGCAGCCACAATCCTGTGCGTGCGTGCATTCTCAGCGTTTTAAACACGGCATGTGTGTGTGCATGTGCTTGTGTGTTTGGCAGCGCCTATACTTGCGGAGCAGCTGTGCGCCACAAGAGAGTCTGAAGAAAGCAACGGCAGAGAGAGGCAGATAGCACACACGCAAATTACTCATATCATCGCACACACACACACACACACACACGCAGCCGCGGAATGGGTGCACTCAACCACAAAATCAAAAAGGAAAACAAAACAAAAAGCCGAAGCGTGGGACGACCAGCGCACACACACTCTCATTACTCCCGTAAAGCAAAACACACACACAGAGGGAGAGAGAGAGAGGTCGCCCACTCAATGCAATAAAAACAAAACAGAAACAGTTACGGTGCTCCGCCCATGCAGCCAGGCAGGACGGCAGCGGTGCGTGTCGTGCAAAAGAGAGCACCAACGGGCCTGCATGGGTGTGCATGCATATATACAATGGGCACATTATTGTGTGTGTCTCGTGGGGTGAGGTGAGGGCGAGAGTCCATGCAAGGGGACACACACACACAGAGAGAGAAGGAAGAGTGTGTGTGCGGGCGGTGCATGGCTCTCTCACACTCACTCTCACGCGGCCACCACCGCAGCCGCAGCCGCACAAACCACGAAACAGATGGAATCAGTGCGATTGCAGAACTCGCACACCGTCCTGCAAACCAGAAGTTTAAAAAGCAATATGAAACAAGAATTCAAAAAAAAATGGAAAAAACTTAGGCTTCTGCGGGAATCGAACCCGCGTCCCCGGATGACATTGTGAGCGTGTTTGCCACTGAGCTATAAAAATGCGGTCGCGCGACCCCTTTTCACGTAAAGTATTAATTTCGATCTTCGAACAATCGAGCACATTTGCGTTGTCCCCTGGAAAACGAAAAACGACATGTTTAGGGTGCGCCGCCGCAGCGTGGTTACTACGATAAGTTCGTCATATATCTCTCGTACGGGGCCGCAGCCGCAGCGTGGTTACTACGATAAGTCGTCATATATCTCTCGTACGGGGCCGCAGCCGCAGCGTGGTTACTACGATTCGTCGTGTTGTATCCAACGTCCGGGGCAGCCGCTGCAACTTGGATAATTCGACACGTCGTCCTGTATCTAACGTCCGGGGCAGCCGCTGCAAACTTGGATAATTCGACACGTCGTGTTGTATCTAACGTCCGGGGCCACCGCCCTACCATTTTTTATTTCTTGCAGCGGCCAACCCCGGCAGTAAGGACAAAAAAAGAATCGCGTTTTCTTTAATGTTTTTCCTGTTTGGGGGCGGGGATCTTTGTTTTCTATGATTGTCTCTTTTTTTTTGTCTGTTCCAGGTTGGTTTTTAGGAGGCTTGATGTGCCTGCTGGGTGATCGCCGGCTTTTTTATTGGTGATTGCGTATTTTTGGCTTACCGGTGTGCCGCTCAGCGCCATTTTGTTTTACTTCTTTTCTGCTTATTGGGGCGTGTTGTTATTCGTCACGCGTCAGCACACACCGAGCAACATGTCAAAAAAAAACAAAATGCAGGCTTTTCCCCCCTCGCGAGGGCCTCCGCAGCCACAATCCTGTGCGTGCGTGCATTCTCAGCGTTTTAAACACGGCATGTGTGTGTGCATGTGCTTGTGTGTTTGGCAGCGCCTATACTTGCGGAGCAGCTGTGCGCCACAAGAGAGTCTGAAGAAAGCAACGGCAGAGAGAGGCAGATAGCACACACGCAAATTACTCATA
>NW_916910.1:0-1977 GCF_000209065.1 Trypanosoma cruzi
GCGCTCAGGGGACGAGGAACGCACGCACGGCGTACTATCTGCCGGCTGTTGCCGTCCGTGGCCTCGAGCTGGGGGCGGAGCGTGTGCCAGCGGCTTTTGGATGCTTCGCGTAGCACTTCTCTGCGTCGGAGTTTGGGCCGCTGAATGCTTTCTCCGTGGGGTGCGGCTGGCGATTCCTCTCCGGGACTGTCGCTCTGGCGGCTTTCTGTATTTCTGATGTAACGTGCCTCTCTGTGCTGCCCATGCTGGTTAATTCTCGCGGGATTCTGCCGAATTGGTTGGTCTTCCCGCCGCGCTTATTTTAATTTGCCTTCTTCCATGCTAATGATGTCCGGGCACGCCGCGGTACCACCGCGGGTGTGTCGTCGTCCCCGATCAGACCATCAAGGAGGATCATGCAGTGATCACTGTCCGGTGAGGGCTGTGCTGCCCAGTGGGTGACGGCACAGTCCTTCGACAGAGCGATGCTGGGCGCTGAAATGCCCTGTCGCTTGGCGTATCTCGTGCACTCACCACTGTTGACGACCTGGAATACATTCTCAATGCACCGCCGCGCAATGGTATCGCCACGGGGGTCTGATGGGATGCTGCGATTCCAAGCCTCCGTGTGTGCCTTAACGTCTGCGCCATTTATTTGTGGCCCGCCCGCGCAGAGCTGCCCATCCAAACCCTCCGCTGTCATACTCTTTGTAGAGGGGGAGGGGATGTACCGACGACACCGCCATTTTCATTCCTGCCTCTGGGTGGATGGTCGCTTGCGCCAGCTCGATGCCGGCGACAGGGCCGGTACTGCTTCCTCCTGCGGCCTCTCCCGGACGAGAATGGACACATCGCCGCCTCGACGGGTGCGAGCAGTCCCGTGGTGCCGAAACTAGTGGCTTTAGGGTGGGGGACATCTCCGTCCCGCTCATCACACAAAACAACAGGTTCTCGTCATGCGACCCCATGCTCGGCGCCAGAGTGAGGCCGGCGGCGCTCCACCGCAACTCCCGCAGACAGGGACGGGGATTCTCTTACACGTCGCCACTCGGCAGCAACATGGTGCGGACGGCACCGCAACACGTGCCCACAACCTCATGGTGCAGCACCGCGCTGGGGCGGTCGGCAATGCCAGAGATACAGTACTTTGACACCACCCCGCTTGGACGCATTGTCAACCGTTTCTCTCGCGGTGTTGACTGCATTGACAATCAGCTGCAGATGACATTTCTTTTCCTCCTGCGGGTTCTGTACAGCATATTCTCTTCTCTTGCTGTGGCCATCGACTCACAGCCATATGTCATTCTGGCATTGCTTCCCACGGTGGTTTTTTACTACGAGTTGATGGTCCTTTACAACGTCACCAACCGAGAAATTCGTCGCGTCGGCAGCATCGTGAAGGCGCCGATGATATCACTTCTTGGCGAGGCACTTGTTGGCTCCTCTACCATCAAGGCATACGGATGCGTGGCATCCATAATGAAGGAGTCACTGCGGCGGATAGACCGTGTGTGTGCCTCCTCTTTCCTTGAAAACGCAACGAATCGCTGGCTAGGAGTCCGAGTTGAATTTCTGGGGAATGTCATCGTCATCACCATCGCCCTTCTCGGCGTCATTGGGACAATGATAAGTTTCAGTACGCACGACATTGGTCTTGTCTCCCTCAGTCTCACCAATGGCGTTGGCGTCCACGTCACAGCTCAATTGGCTTGTGCGGATGATTGGCACGATCGGGGCCGACATGAACAGCGTGGAGCGCATCCTGCACTACACCCACAACATTGATCATGAGGAGGTGCCTGAGATGGACAGGCTGGTGGATGAGCTACGGGAGACGAACACGGAGGGCAGCGATGTCACGGCGACGGTGCTGGTGGAGGGCGTCAGCGGCGGCAGCGAGGGACAGCACCCGGGGACGACGGCGGGGTGGCTGGAGTTCCGCGAGGTGGAAATGCGGTACCGTGCGGGGCTGCCGCTTGTGCTGGACAGGGTCAGCTT
>NW_916911.1:0-1978 GCF_000209065.1 Trypanosoma cruzi
CCTTGAGCTCTTGTGCTGCTGGGAGTCCGTGTGCGTGACGGCTGCTGGGAGTTCTGGAGATGTATCTGGTGATGCGATGCGGGTGGTTGTGCCGGTGGATGTGTTGTGTGCTCCGAGTGACGGCGGCCTGAGCTATCGCGTGCCTGTGTGTGGACGTGGACGAAGTGTTCTGCTGCCGGTGCTGAGGCTCAGTGTGAGAATTATACTTTCAGTGGCTTTGATGTGCGCATGCATGGGAGGAATGGTGAGCTGGGTGCTGTGTGTCATGTGGCCCATGCGGTGCACACATGTAGCAACTGTGCTGCCAGCTGTGCAAGGAAAGAGGAAGAGGCCACCGTTGCCTTCACGATGAATGTGACGACACATAAATACGCCGGTCCTTATGAATTGTGGTGGCGTCTATTTTCCCCCGATGGAGCCATCCATCCGCCTGCACGGAGCAGCGATGCTGACCGTACGGGCATCTGTCGGTTGCCGCCACCCCGTGAAGGGAAGGATGACACAAAATCTGGTGGGACAACTGCGCCGCAAGTTAATGCTGAGCCGTCACGTCAGAACGAGGATTGGCGACAGTCTGCGGCGGCTGACGCACCTAACACCGTTGATCGGAGTCCCGCATCTAACACGGAGGGCAACACGTGAGAATAGAAGCCCGAGTTTGCCTTTGTTCGGAACACAAAAGTGACTCCGGCACCACCCGGAGGAAGGCCCACGCCTGTCACCGAGCCGCAGGGAGATCCTGTTGATGATGCGATGAGTGGTTTAATAAACGTTGAGTTACTGCAGGGAGTCGATCTATTTGTGCCGCAGACGACGCTGGTGTAGTCGAAGGGTGGGACTGTTCCAGTTACGACGAGGGATTCATTTGCTTCACCCTCTCTCGTCAGTACTGGTGGAGTAATTACTGCTTTCGCCGAGGGTCACATGAATGCCGAATATCAAGGTGGCCAATTAATTAAGCCCTTTTCTTCTGCTTTTGTTGCGGGGTGCATTGACTCTGAGTGGAATTGGTCCACTGTTGTTGGTGGGGTCAATAAAAGGATGCATGGAGGGCACACACTGTGGTTGGTGCAGCGGAGGGAGAGGAGAGTTTGGGTGTTGTGCTCCGCCGCACAACAATCACGAAGGGCCACGGAGTATTTCCTCCTGCGGGAGACTCTGATGTGTCCTACGAGGGTGGGTGTTGGAGAGAGGACGAATTGGAGCTGAAGCTGGTTGTGGGTGATGTCACGAATCCCACGGGTGGCAAGCGGAGTGGACGGATCGAATGGGGCGACCCCAAACCACTCCCGAAACGGATCTCTTCTGCTTCTCACGAAGGTGACTGGACGGAGTTCATTGCTTCCGGTGGCGCAGGTGTTGTGATGGAGGATGACACGCTTGTGTTTCCTCTGATGGCGAAGAATGAAGCAGAAGACGTTTGCTCCATGATCATTTGCTCGACGGACAACGGCAGTGCCTGGGCGTTCTCTGAGGGCATTTCACCTGCGAACTGCCTTAACCCCGCGTCACCGAGTGGGAGGGATCACTTCACATGATTATTGACTGCGAGAGTGGCGAGAGGGTGTAGGCGTCGCGTGACATGAGACAGCGTGGACGGAGGCACTCGGGACACTCTCAGCCGTGTGGACCAAGTCAAAATCGATCGGGAGTCTCTCAGAAGGAAAGCCTGCGTGTGGATGCCCTCATCACCGCGACCATTGAGGAAGGAAGGAGGGTCACACTGTGCACTCAGAGAGGGCATGCCTCGGGGAGAAAAGGGCCACTGCGCTCTGCCTTTGGGTCACGGACAGCAACCGCTTGTTTTCTGTTGGACCGGTTGCCGTGGACAATGCTTCAAAGTGGAAGACAGAACTGAAGGACTGCGGTATGTAATTTTATTTGCCTTGTCCCTCTTGTTGCTGCCGTTTTTGTGCGGGTGAGTGAATGGAAGGAGTGGAGATGTGCGAGGGAGTGAGGGTGGCCGTGTTTCCGCACA
>NW_916912.1:0-1979 GCF_000209065.1 Trypanosoma cruzi
CCGATTGGTGTCACAATGCCCCTGCCGTCCAGTTCCCTCGTAAGAAAGTCGTTCAGCTTCATTTCATTGACGCAAACTCTTCCTTTAAACAGTACGTCTTCAATATTAGTGGAAATGGTAAATTCCATTTCTTGCGTTCGTCTTAGCCTTTCCTCTGCCTCCCGCCTCGCTTCTCTCAGTACCTGCGTGAGTACTCCGTTTGGTGTTCCCCTTGCAAGAGGAGTGATCGTATCCTTTTCTTTCATAGTCCCTACGTTGCCCGAGAGAGAACACACCTTCGTGAAGAGGCTTAGTAATGGCCTCCAGCGCTTGGTACGCAGTTAAGTTGAGAATTTCTTCAGGAAGCCGCTGGTCTTGTACGTAATCATCCGGCTCCTGAACAAACATCTCCATCGTCACATTGTATTCTTTCATCAACGGCCGCCCTGCCGCCAAAATAATTCCAAAGGAAATCACTCAGCCTCACGTTGGTGCTGCTCATGGTCCACTGCGGCCACACTTCACTCCCCGCCACGTGTCGAGTTGCAGCGTCGGAACCATCACAAGAGCCGCTGCAAGGCGCCATCACAACACCCGTGCGGTGAAGCATCCCACTCGCACCGCCCAACTGCGGCCTGCAGGTGCCGCTGGCTCCAAAGGACACTCGCGGCTGTTTCGTCCCGCAGTCCCAATGGCGTTGGGCGCGGCACTCGCACGGCAGGGCGGTCGATGCGCCATGCAGCCGCACTGCAACGCCTGTCGGTGAAGCAGTCAAGGCCCACCGCCCCCGCAGCAACACAACGTGCGATCGGCAGAAACAACGCCACATTATCGCCCTGTATATTTTATGATTCACGTTGTCTGTCCGTTTGCCCCATCACCGACACCAAAAATAAGTGCACGCCTTCACAAAAGGGAAGAAACAAAGAGAAAAGGAGGCACGATCCCACCGTCACGCAGCGGGCCAACACTCTCCTCCACGCACAGCCATTGCCGCGCAGGGGACCGCAGTCACATCGCAGAGTCAACACCACAATGTGCACCGCACCATCGTGCAGTGAACAATGGGCGAGACGCAGCCATGCATCGCCCCGCTCCATTTTCCCACCACTCAAGTGTTTCGTGCCCACACATGGTAGCAAACAGAATCAGAGTGCACACAAACCCAATCATCCCCTCACTCGCTGAAGCACGTTACTTCGCATGGAGTGACAACAGTTAAGGACAAAACCAGCAGTAGCAGGCTGCATGGAATTTCCCTGCCAACCCTGCGAAGAGACACAACAACTCTGCGGAGTAAAGGTGACAGCCCCTCGGTGTTGCCCGCAGTTCACATGGCAGGACAAATTCCACGCACGCATAGCTCCGGACACCTCGCTGTTTGAGTGCCCAACAGAACATGTGTAAAAAATGCCTGCGCGCAAGACGGAATTAAATACGTGAAAAAGTCGGGCTGCTTTCTCCGATGGCGTTGGCGAGCAGTCCCACACGATCCAATCAAAGTGGCACGCCGGACAGAATGGCGTCCGTCAATCAATAGAAAAATGCGACACTGAAAAGAAGCAGAGAAGAGTTGGCGCATGCGACTGCCAGTGACAACTGTGAGCAAACTCGCCAGCACCAACTGAGGTGCCGAGGAGCACGCTTGTGTAGAACTGGCCGTCAGGCAGAGAGGACAAATAAAACAAAAGGGCAGCAAACCCTCTCGTTCAATGTCTCCTGACCGCGACACCAGAATCAAAATACCATGGACGATAAGAGCGGCAACGCCTTCTCCAAAACATCTTGTCAAGAAGCCGCAGGACCTCAGGAAGGGAGGAAGGCAGCGGCGGCAGCCACAGCGGGGGAGGCAATAAAACGGCTGGCAGGCACCTTCACGTCGACGCGCACACCACATCCGAGTGGGCTGGGAGCACAGATCGAACCGCTCGGAAACACACGCATCAAATCCGCAAAACAAAGTCGCGTTGAATCGACAGGAACTCCCCGCCCAAAACAAA
>NW_916913.1:0-1979 GCF_000209065.1 Trypanosoma cruzi
TGTTTTTTTTTTTTTTTTTCTACTCTTACCAGCGCGTCTAGCTATACAGTGCCATCTGAGTGCCGAGGAGGTGGTCGAGCAACGACAAAAGTTTCCTGCTATGAAGCAACTGCCATTGAGAGAACTTTCCGAGGCGAAGGTCCTGTTCAATGCCCAGCCGTTGACGCACAGCCAAGGTGCCTGGACATTCTAGAAGCAGATGGTGCAAGGTTTCCTGCGGGCCGATTGGCGTGCTTGTGGAAGCTGGCTGATCCTGCGGCAGCAGAGATCGCCGCATGGCACTGCTGTTTCGATGACGTGTGGCGTCTGGGTTGTGTGCGCAGCGACTTCTGTGCTGTGCGGTGCTTCTCCGTGTGGGAAAAACCATGTCACAGAAATCACATTTGAGCTCGGGAAGCGGTGGAGGATGTTCCGGATGAAATGATCGACAGTGACTGACGAGACCCGAGAATCCCGTCAATGTGGAATCACAGTGCGGACATTTCTCCTTCCGACGGCGTGTGAGGGTCCGTCTCCTTACTGGAGAGACGTCTTCCTCCCTCGCCGACGGGGGAACAGTGTCCGTCCCCGGTGCAGTTGGATCGTTGTTAGAGCGCATATATGCAGACTGTTCCGGTGAGATGTTGCAGAATCGGCATTGGTTCGTGCAATCTCTCACGGCCCAGTATAGTCGGCCCCAGAGCTCAGATTCCCCGCACCTTGCCCTTGCGAGGTGAACCAGTTCCTGACGGTGTAGAACTTCCTGAGTGATCAGGTCCTTACCGCTGAGATCTGATGGCCTTGTGCCGCAAAGCAAGTAGCGATGAGTGTCTTGACGAATGGTACTACGCCACTTGTTGGTGAGCTGGGTGTTAATGCATGTCAGCAGATCCGTGTGCCATAAAGGTGCTATTCCATTCTCCGTGTATTGTCCACTTTCCATAGTCTGCGTCGCATGCTGATCTGCAGGCTCGTTAGCATGTACTCCGCAATGTCCGTAACAAAACTGCAGGTGCACGGACCAGCCAGCACGCATCAGTGTTAAGAGACGCTGCCAGATCTGATCCTCCGTCCAGTCTGTCTGACTGAGCGGGCCCTTGTTTAGAGCCGCTAGAAGAGACTGACTGTCCGTAACCACAAGCAGGGTTTTACGCCTGTGGCGGATACGAGGAATCATCAGCTTCTCTAGGGCTAGAAGCAGCGCACGGGATTCCGTCCTGTAGCTGCATGGGCGTGCACCGCAGTTTATGCTGGCCTTTTCTATTATCTCCGATGAGTTGAGGGATGAGAGCAGTATTCCAACCCCTGCTGACTTGGGAATGCCGACACCGCCCTTATTCGTAAGTATCCACGAACGATGGCTGTGCAGCGCCAGAGCCTCTTCGCTGACCCTGCGCTTTTCCCGTATCAGCTCCTCTTCGTCAGTTATTGAGTGGTCTATCGGAAGTTCCACACCGATGGTGACCCGGTGAGCGGAGGCCGCAAACCAGGGAGGAATGGAGCCACGAAAGAACCGCTCTTCGCGTGGTGAGCTCTCGGTGATGCCATAGTCCTTTGTGTATGCGTCTACGAAGGCATATAGCTCGTCCCGAGATAATGGCGAGATGCGGAAACCGGCGCGAGGTGGTGGCTCAGGCGGGGGTCTCCGCATCCAGTCCATCTGACATGCGCGTGTGTTCTCAAATATTGAGAGCCGCGCGCGCAGGCAAAGGACGTGGAGCGGCGGCATATTAGCCTCCAGTAGCGCGGATTCCGGGTCGACAGTGCTCGGAACTCCGCTGACAATGCGTGCTAGGGTTGCGTACGTCTTCTGCATCTCATTCTTCGCTGAATCCGTCGCTACTGCCCATATGAGCTCGCTGCCATAGCGTAATTAGGGAGCACCGTATCCAATGACGAAAGTGCGTAGGTCATGTGGAGATGGTCCCGCCTCTTTGTGCGCTATGCAGCGTAGCTGCGATATCCGTTGCGAAGTGGCAGCGCATTGCTTGGTGGCCGCC
>NW_916914.1:0-1979 GCF_000209065.1 Trypanosoma cruzi
CCCGGCTCGGAGGCCGACCCGAAGGTGCGTGCCCGCTTCCTTGCGGACAAGTTTGACTGGGACGTTGCAGAAGCGCGCAAGATCTGGTGCTATGGTCCCGACAACCGCGGCCCCAATGTTGTTGTGGACGTGACGAAGGGAGTGCAGAACATGTCGGAGATGAAGGACTCGTTCGTTGCGGCGTGGCAGTGGGCGACGCGCGAGGGTGTGCTGTGCGACGAGAACATGCGTGGCGTGCGCATCAACGTGGAGGACGTGACGATGCACGCGGACGCCATTCATCGTGGTGGTGGCCAAATCATTCCCACCGCCCGCCGTGTGTTCTACGCGTGCTGCCTGACCGCTGCGCCACGCCTGATGGAGCCGATGTTCCAGGTTGATATCCAGACGGTGGAGCACGCGGTGGGCGGCATCTACAATGTGCTGACGCGCCGCCGCGGTGTCATCATCGGCGAGGAGAATCGCCCCGGCACGCCCATCTACAATGTCAGGGCGTACCTCCCTGTCGCGGAGTCGTTTGGCTTCACCGCCGACCTGCGCGCCGGGACTGGCGGCCAGGCGTTCCCGCAGTGTGTGTTTGACCACTGGCAACAGTACCCGGGCGATCCGCTGGAGCCGAAGTCGCAGGCCAACACACTGACGCTGAGTGTGCGCCAGCGCAAGGGCCTGAAACCGGACATTCCGCCGCTGGACACCTTCCTTGACAAGCTGTAGGGTGTTGGCAGTAGACGGGCTAATTTGGGGTTGGTGGGTAATTAGGAAAGATGGTAATAGAACTGTAGGTGGACGTGCACCAAGCCGAACGAAGGTGCCTGCTCCCGCGAGGGAAAGCAGTTATAAAGACTAAATAAGAACAAGAAGACAACGAGGAAAAAGGTCTCCGCGAATGGCAACGAATTAATGAAGGATATGAAAAAAGACATCAACGTGAAAAGAATGAAAAAATAAATAAGGGAATGCCCGAAACGGGGAACAGCTCGAAGGACACACACAAAAAGCAGATGCCACAAGATCAAATCGAAGCATAAGCCACTGGGTCGAACGCGAGGGTCGCGACTCGTACTGGACACATCCGCGTCCAGCAGTTGTGGCTTTTCCCCCCCTCTCGCCAGCTGGTGCTCCTTGCGCAGTTGGCGTTGAGAGTGCATTTTGGTATGTATTTGCATGTCCCAGGCCGAGCTGATCTCCTCTTCCCCCCCACCGTCTTTCTTGCTGTCGTTCCCTCTGGTGCTGGTTCTGCTGTGTGTCAAGGGCCTTTCCTTGAGTGATTTTCTTTCTGTTCTCTTTCCTTTCACTCCTTTTCCAGATTCAGCAGCTGCTTTAAGCTATTCAAGATGGTAAACTTCACCGTTGATGAGGTCCGTGCGCTCATGGACTACCCCGAACAGATCCGCAACATGTCCGTGATTGCACACGTTGATCACGGCAAGTCGACGTTGTCCGACTCGCTTGTGGGGGCTGCCGGTATCATCAAGATGGAGGATGCCGGTGACAAGCGCATCATGGACACCCGTGCCGACGAGATTGCGCGTGGTATTACGATCAAGTCAACCGCCATTTCCATGCACTACCACGTGCCGCCGGAGATCATCGCCGACCTCCCCGACGACAAGCGTGACTTCCTGATCAACCTGATCGACTCTCCCGGGCACGTGGACTTCAGCTCCGAGGTGACCGCGGCACTCCGTGTGACTGACGGTGCCCTCGTTGTTGTCGATTGCGTGGAGGGTGTGTGTGTGCAGACGGAGACGGTGCTGCGCCAGGCACTGACGGAGCGTATCCGCCCTGTTGTGTTCATCAACAAGGTGGACCGCGCCATCCTGGAGCTGCAGCTGGACCCCGAGGAGGCGTACCAGGGCTTCGTGAAGACGCTGCAGAACGTGAATGTCGTGATTTCTACGTACAACGATCCTGTGATGGGCGACGTGCAGGTGTACCCCGAGAAGGGCACCGTTGCCATCGGCTCCGGCCTGCAGGCG
>NW_916915.1:0-1980 GCF_000209065.1 Trypanosoma cruzi
GTTTTTTTTTTTGACATGTTGCTCGTTGTGTGCTGACGCGTGACGAATAACAACACGCCCCAATAAGCGGAAAAGAAGTAAAACAAAATGGCGCTGAGCGGCACACCGGTAAGCCAAAAATACGCAATCACCAATAAAAAAGCCGGCGATCACCCAGCAGGCACATCAAGCCTCCTAAAAACCAACCTGGAACAGACAAAAAAAAAGAGACAATCATAGAAAACAAAGATCCCCGCCCCCAAACAGGAAAAACATTAAAGAAAACGCGATTCTTTTTTTTGTCCTTACTGCCGGGGTTGGCCGCTGCAAGAAATAAAAAATGGTAGGGCGGTGGCCCCGGACGTTGGATACAACACGACGTGTCGAATTATCCAAGTTTGCAGCGGCTGCCCCGGACGTTAGATACAGGACGACGTGTCGAATTATCCAAGTTGCAGCGGCTGCTGCACCACATGCTGTGGGCTAAATCTTTGTTTCGAATTATGAATGGTGGTGGTCAGAGACACTCTCTTTCAATGTCTGTTTGCGTGTTCACACACTGGACGCCAAACAACCCTGAACTATCCGCTGCTTGGAGGAATTTCGCGAGATCTTGCCCACAGGGGTGCTGCACTCGCCGGATCGTTTTCGAGCGGCCGCTGCACCGCACGTTGTGGTCTAAATTTTTGTTTCGAATTATGAATGGTGGTGGTCAGAGACACTCTCTTTCAATGTCTGTTTGCGTGTTCACACACTGGACGCCAAACAACCCTGAACTATCCGCTGCTTGGAGGAATTTCGCGAGATCTTGCCCACAGGGGTGCTGCACTCGGCGGATCGTTTTCGAGTGGCTGCTGCACCGCACGTTGTGGTCTAAATTTTTGTTTCGAATTATGAATGGTGGTGGTCAGAGACACTCTCCGTCAATGACTGTTTGCGTGTTCACACACTGGACGCCAAACAACCCTGAACTATCCGCTGCTTGGAGGAATGTCGCGAGATCTTGCCCACAAGGGTGCTGCACTCGGCGGATCGTTTTCGAGTGGCTGCTGCACCGCACGTTGTGGTCTAAATTTTTGTTTCGAATTATGAATGGTGGTGGTCAGAGGCACTCTCTTTCAATGTCTGTTTGCGTGTTCACACACTGGACGCCAAACAACCCTGAACCATCCGCTGCTTGGAGGAATGTCGCGAGATCTTGCCCACAAGGTTGCTGCACTCGGCGGATCGTTTTCGAGTGGCTGCTGCACCGCACGTTGTGGTCTAAATTTTTGTTTCGAATTATGAATGGTGGTGGTCAGAGACACTCTCCGTCAATGTCTGTTTGCGTGTTCACACACTGGACGCCAAACAACCCTGAACCATCCGCTGCTTGGAGGAATGTCGCGAGATCTTGCCCACAAGGGTGCTGCACTCGGCGGATCGTTTTCGAGCGGCTGCTGCACCGCACGTTGTGGTCTAAATTTTTGTTTCGAATTATGAATGGTGGTGGTCAGAGACACTCTCCGTCAATGTCTGTTTGCGTGTTCACACACTGGACGCCAAACAACCCTGAACTATCCGCTGCTTGGAGGAATTTCGCGAGATCTTGCCCACATGGGTGCTGCACTCGGCGGATCGTTTTCGAGTGGCTGCTGCACCACACGCTGTGGTCTAAATTTTTGTTTCGAATTATGAATGGTGGTGGTCAGAGACACTCTCCGTCAATGTCTGTTTGCGTGTTCACACACTGGACGCCAAACAACCCTGAACTATCCGCTGCTTGGAGGAATTTCGCGAGATCTTGCCCACAAGGGTGCTGCACTCGGCGGATCGTTTTCGAGTGGCTGCTGCACCGCACGTTGTGGTCTAAATTTTTGTTTCGAATTATGAATGGTGGTGGTCAGAGACACTCTCTTTCAATGTCTGTTTGCGTGTTCACACACTGGACGCCAAACAACCCTGAACTATCCGCTGCTTGGAGGAATGTCGCGAGATCTTGCCCACAAGGGTGCTGCACTC
>NW_916916.1:0-1981 GCF_000209065.1 Trypanosoma cruzi
TCTTCCTTCACAGCCACGCTACCCATTGCTGTAGAGGACTTTTGGGATGACGCCGTACACGCGGTAAAACGCTCACCCGCTGAATGCACTGCTCCTTCGATTAAATTGAATGTGGGCGATATGATCCGGCTGGAGGTTGAAGAGGTGAAATATGCCCAGCAATCTGCTCCCTTTCCCGAGGAATTAAGTGGAGTGTTTAGTGATTGCGACATGGATAGCGACACATCAGTTGCGGCCTGTGAGAAGTACACTCACGCAGTGGTGAAGAATTGGAACGTGCATCTCAAAGGGGTTTATGAAGCGGATGCCGTGAAAGAATTGTTGGGATCATGGATGGAACTTCGGCACATGATGAATTCAATTCAAAGGCGGAATGTAGTGAACTGCACTTTGCTACGAGGTGGGCATTATAATTTGGACCGGACCGGTCCGTGGTTTTTGACTCTCCAGGCGAAATGGTTTTGGTGGAAGACTGCACCTTTTTTTCCTGCACCTCAGGAATGCACATGGTGGTCTGCAGTGGGACCCATGTGTGCTTTCGCCGATGCCACTTTTCTTCTTTTTTTCAGCATGCCATCACTGTTGAGGACGAATGTGCCTCGTTTGTGTGCGACAACTGCATTGGAGAGGATTTCGGCGGCGAGTCAAACGCGACCGGCGCTCAGGCGGAGGTGAAGAAGAAAACGGTGCAAAAATTTTTATTTTCTTTTCATCGCGGTGCTGTATGCTTAACACTGCGCGATGAGTGCAAACTCACCCTGAATCTCTCAACGGTGGATCTGCGTTTTTTCACATGCCTCAAGAAAACCGTCTCTCATCTGCGCTTGCAACGAGGACGGCTTGAATTTGTGGAAAAGGGGGCTCTACACGGCCTGTTTTCTCGTATGGATTTGGACTTGGATTGGACGCTGAGGCACAGGGATGACTACGCAACACTGAGTTCATCCTTGCGAGTAGGGAGTGTGAGTATACCCGTTTTGTTGTTTGGCACAATGCGTTGCCTGAGAGGAGTGTGGAACGCCGAATTACCCTTTTCCGAGGCTTCATTGCGAGAGTACCCATCGCCTGTGAAAACACACGGCTTTTCAGTTGCCAGGTGGAAGGCACTTGTGACAGTGTCCATCATTCCTGTTGAATTGTGTCCGCCGAGTGGTGGGGCGCCATTGATAAGCTTTATCCTTGATAGTACCTCGGTTGTGTCAAGGCGGGAAACAACAGGGGAGGCTTTCCTGGAGGCTCGATCAGGGATACAGCAGCTCTCTCTCTGGGAATTTTCTTCGCAATCGCATGTTTCACTTTTACGGAATCGGCTCTCTGTGCTGGTGGTTGCTCGCACGGAGGATTTTTCTAGTGCGTCATGTGACGTGTCTGTCTCCCCATGTGAGCTTTCTCTCTCCAGCGGGCAAATCAAGTGCGTTTTGTCCCTCTTGACATTTATGCAGGGCTGTGGCGACGCTGAGACGGTGCCGTGTGCAGTGAGGCTGGAGAACTACCTGGGCGTAGAAGTGACGTTGCAGGATGCGGCGGAACAATTTGTTTTTGGCGAGGGTCTCACCCTTGAAAAGAGAACATTGTCTTTCCCGGATTGTCTTCAGCTGATTGATGGAAAACGCGTGGATCATTTCGAAAAGGGCGAGATATCATTTTCCGACAATAAACATGCCGTTCTTCTTCATGCTGAGAAGGCGGCTGTTCTTGAAAATGGCGAGCACATTCATATCTCCACAAGTTTGCAGCCCGGTACCCTCGCACAAAATGTGACGTTTCGAACAGTATTTCACGTCAAGAATTACTTATCCCATAATATATCGTTTCGTTCAATGCGTCAAGGGAGTGAGGTTGCCATGATCCGCCCAGGGGAGCTCTCTTGCATTCCTCTTAGTTGCCTCGACTCCACAGACGTCGTCACACGTTTGGCGTCGATTGAAGACAATAATGAGTCACGTGATGAGCTGCTCTGGGAGGAATCACCGCGTAAACT
>NW_916917.1:0-1982 GCF_000209065.1 Trypanosoma cruzi
ATGCAGCAGCCGCTCGAAAACGATTAGCCGAGTGCAGCACCCGTGTGGGCAAGAGCTCGCGAAATTCCTCCAAGCAGCGGATAGTTCAGGGTTGTTTGGTGTCCAGTGCATGAACACGCAAACAGATATTGACAGACAGTGCCTCTGACCCCCACCATTCACAATCGGAAACAAAAATTTAGACCACGACGTGTGATGCAGCAGCCGCTCGAAAACGATCAGCCGAGTGCAGTACCCGTGTGGGCAAGAGCTCGCGAAATTCCTCCAAGCAGCGGATAGTTCAGGGTTGTTTGGTGTCCAGTGCATGAACACGCAAACAGATATTGACAGACAGTGCATCTGACCCCCACCATTCACAATCGGAAACAAAAATTTAGACCACAACGTGTGATGCAGCAGCCGCTCGAAAACGATCAGCCGAGTGCAGCACCCGTGTGGGCAAGAGCTCGCGAAATTCCCCCAAGCAGCGGATAGTTCAGGGTTGTTTGGTGCCCAGTGTATGAACACGCAAACAGATATTGACAGAGAGTACCTCTGACCCCCATCATTCATAATTGGAAACAAAAATTTAGACCACGACGTGTGATGTAGCAGCCGCTCGAAAACGATCAGCCGAGTGCAGTACCCGTGTGGGCAAGAGCTCGCGAAATTCCTCCAAGCAGCGGATAATTCAGGGTTGTTTGGTGTCCAGTGTGTGAACACGCACACAGATATTGACAGAGAGTACCTCTGACCCCCACATTCATAATTGGAAACAAAAATTTAGACACGACGTGTGATGCAGCAGCCGCTCGAAAACGATCAGCCGAGTGCAGCACCCGTGTGGGCAAGAGCTCGCGAAATTCCTCCAAGCAGCGGATAATTCAGGGTTGTTTGGTGTCCAGTGTGTGAACACGCAAACAGATATTGACAGAGAGTGCCTCTGACCCCCATCATTCATAATTGGAAACAAAAATTTAGACCACGACGTGTGATGCAGCAGCCGCTCGAAAACGATCAGCCGAGTGCAGCACCCGTGTGGGCAAGAGCTCGCGAAATTCCTCCAAGCAGCGGATAGTTCAGGGTTGTTTGGTGTCCAGTGCATGAACACGCACACAGATATTGACAGAGAGTACCTCTGACCCCCACCATTCATAATTGGAAACAAAAATTTAGACCACGACGTGTGATGCAGCAGCCGCTCGAAAACGATCAGCCGAGTGCAGCACCCGTGTGGGCAAGAGCTCGCGAAATTCCTCCAAGCAGCGGATAGTTCAGGGTTGTTTGGTGTCCAGTGCATGAACACGCAAACAGATATTGACAGAGAGTACCTCTGACCCCCACCATTCATAATTGGAAACAAAAATTTAGACCACGACGTGTGATGCAGCAGCCGCTCGAAAACGATCAGCCGAGTGCAGCACCCGTGTGGGCAAGAGCTCGCGAAATTCCTCCAAGCAGCGGATAATTCAGGGTTGTTTGGTGTCCAGTGTGTGAACACGCAAACAGATATTGACAGAGAGTGCCTCTGACTCTCACCATTCATAATTTGAAACAAAAATTTAGACCACGACGTGTGATGCAGCAGCCGCTCGAAAACGATCAGCCGAGTGCAGCACCCGTGTGGGCAAGAGCTCGCGAAATTCCTCCAAGCAGCGGATAGTTCAGGGTTGTTTGGTGTCCAGTGCATGAACACGCACACAGATATTGACAGAGAGTACCTCTGACCCCCACCATTCATAATTGGAAACAAAAATTTAGACCACGACGTGTGATGCAGCAGCCGCTCGAAAACGATCAGCCGAGTGCAGCACCCGTGTGGGCAAGAGCTCGCGAAATTCCTCCAAGCAGCGGATAATTCAGGGTTGTTTGGTGTCCAGTGCATGAACACGCACACAGATATTGACAGAGAGTGCCTCTGACCCCCACCATTCATAATTTGAAACAAAAATTTAGACCACGACGTGTGATGCAGCAGACGCTCGAAAACGATCAGCCGAGTG
>NW_916919.1:0-1983 GCF_000209065.1 Trypanosoma cruzi
TTCCACCTCACATTGCTCATCTCTCACACGTTTACCATCGACGTACGCGGAGCCCCGGGTGCCGTTCTGCAGCACAATGGCGACTTGGTATTGTGTTGTATCTGTCTCTGAATCCCATGTGCCGCGGTGCTTCGGCGTCTTTCCGTCACCGCACAGTAATATCCACTTACCTCCGCCGTTGTACGACAGTCCAAGAAGTACGGTATTCCCTGCATCCTTCATCTTCACACCCATCAAAGGAATGGAGGTATCTCCCTCCTGCACCTTTTGGATGGACATCGTCGCCACAAGAGTGAAGTTGTAGTTCGCAAAGTGGTACGGCTGATTCTCCCCCTGACTGCCAACGGGCCACTCCGCCCATGCAGTACGCCTTTTAAATGTTACGCCATTTGCCGCCTTCTCAGCCCCTTCATTCTCCTTTACTGTGGCGTTCACCCCGAGGTACTCGTCCTTCCATGTCTTATCAGAGAAGTTGCCGGACAAAAAGCCAACCAGCCCAGCCGTCGGCATGGCAGTACGGCAGTCATTGTCAGGTGAGGTAACCTGCACAGCGCTCTCAGAAGGGCACAGCTGGGAAACATGTTCGTCCACTTCCTTCCAGGTCGCCAGCACATCCTTCACCCGCTGCAGCTGCTCAGTCAGACGCACAGACCAAAGACTGTTTGGTGGTTTCTCCCCACCGCCCTTCTTTTCGTACAGTGCAATCAACTCCTCCCTCTTATTATTACCATCAGTTCCACTTGTGATACCCTTGTACAGCAGGGAGCTGGCGGCAACGTCTTCGTCATCCTCCCCGGATATCGGCCCAATATCAGCAATGTGCGTATTGTCCGTCAGCCAAAGATGGAGTCTGTCCTTTTCTTTTTCTTTTTGGTTTTCCTTGGAATGCACTGGCAGAGTAACGAGCATCACTTCCTTATTATCACTGCCAAAGGTCGCTGTGATGAACCCGCTTCTAACGAACTCCCCTTCTCCCTTGTGTTTGTTGCCCCACACGCGCGAGAGTGTCCCGAGGGCCTCCGTCCACGACTCCCCCTTGTCACCGGACTCGTACACCCTGCGGCGGCCATCACCACACGCAGTCATCATCATGAGTTTGTCCTCCTCCTTCCACTCCACGACGGAGGGAGCACTGCAGCCCTCGGCAGACATCCCCTTCGACAGCGTCCAACTCTCAGCATCCGAGGAGTAAAGGAGCAGCGAAACGGTAGTTGTCTTTCCATCCTCTTCTGTTTTATCAGCCTCCCTCTCCTTCTCGGCTTCCACTGGGAACACAAGCGTACCGTCCTTCATCTTAACACCCGATCCGCCGCCGCCAATCAGTCGTGTCAAGGATGAAAGTTGTTCGCCGAAAGGTGTCGTCGAGACAGCGTTGGTATCTTTCCATTCAATCTGTTTGTTACTTTCATCTTCACCACTGACTTCCCCTTTCACCAGCAATAGTCCCCAGTCATCGGCACCACTCTCCCGAGCACCAGCAACAGCTGTCCGGCTGTATTTTCCAACAAGCATGTAAATACCATCTCCCTTCACAACTGTTGTTGGTCGGCTCACATTTACGTTCTTCACTTCTTGAGAGCCATCATGAAAAGCGTTTTGGGAGGGACATTTTGTTTTATCGGAAGAGCATTCCTCCAGTACTTGTGTTTTCAATTTCTTTTTATCCAACTCCTCTGGGTTTTCATTATTCGACGTCAGTAGCTCCGAGGCAATCCCAGTAAAATGGCATCCACTGTTTTCACTCTTCGTGCACAGCGCCTCGGCAACGGCAAACACACCACCATTCATCTCAACAAGACTGGGAGCATAGAGCGAATCCACTGTTTCTTCACGTGTCGTATTTCTCCAAACAAACAATCTCCCTGATGAACATCCCGGACACGACTGTGGCAACTCCTCAGCGGCTGCATCCCCACCAGTGCCGCAGCACATCCACATCACGACGACGAGGAGCAGCACCGAGGAATTAAACACACGCCGCGA
>NW_916920.1:0-1983 GCF_000209065.1 Trypanosoma cruzi
TGCCATCCGTCCTTGCAGCTGCACGAGCACGAGCCGTGGTCCACCGACTCCGTCCCGGGCATGTAGCACGCAGCGTCGTCGTTGCACGTGCCGCACCCGAACACCACCACACCCTCCGGAAACACACCGTCGTACGACACCTCCTCACCGCCCTGCAGGTTGCATCCAACCACAAAGTGCGCGGGCAACACCAAAAACGTGTTTGTTGGAAGAATTTTCGCAAAGGCTTCACTCGAGTCCACCTGACGGTTGTTTGATAGCACCACGGTGGTGCCGCTGCCCAACAACCAAATTTTGTAAGAGGAATACGGAACGAATAATAACGGATCTGTGCCAACTTCATTGCCCTCCACACGCCACTGCGCACCACCTTCGAGAACCACAGAGCCCTGCAAAAACAAAAGCGCGGATTTAGAAATCTTCGTGCTGCCAACAAAGTCGCAGTCCGCCACACGCAGCAGCCCTGCGGAGCTCACGGTGGTATCCCCAAAAAAATAAACGCCATTGACCGCGTTCATTTTGTTATTCTCCACGTCAAAGTAGCCGCCGTTCCTCACAGCAACAATGTTAAAATAAATAGCAGTTTCAAAACTGTCAACCCCACCCGTTACCCTCAACGTACTTCCCTTCACAATGATCCCGCCACCATCAACAACAGCAGCATCAATGAAATAGACTGCGTAACTATTTCCCTCGATGCGGTTGTCAAGTACCAGCAGCGTCGAGGTCGCACCAAGAGCAAACTTCGAAAAGGCAATGGCGTGGCTCGACGTCGTCACAAGCGTACTGCCCACCACCAGTACCTGGGAGCTCACGCCAAAATCGCCCTCAAACTCCAATGCACCAGAATCCAACAACGAGGATGTCACGTTCACGTGCACACGCGCACCACTCCCCCTGATCAACAGGCCCACGAGGACGCACTGCAGCAGCGTGATGTTGAGTGTCTGTTGTGGCGCGTCGAAGCTCCACAGGTCCAGCGCAATCGCGGCGGTGAAGGTCACGTTGACAAAGCACAGACCACGCACACCGGGATCAGGATAGTCCACGGAGCTGATGCTGCCACCGTGCACGCAGCGGACCTCCGTGTCATTCGCATCGGGGAGCGGGAGCGGTCCAAGGCCGTCCGGAACCGCAGCTGGCACACACGTGTCACCGTAGCCGCCAGCAGCGCACACACACTCACAGCCGCTGATGCTGCTCGTCCTCGCCGCAAAGCACACGGCGTCCAAGGTACACGCACCACAGTCCAACACCGTCACGGGTGCTCCAATATTGAGCTCTTCTTGGTAATCCGTCACAGGTGAGCCTATTGCCTCGTTGCACATGCCGTAGATGGTCGCGCGCGTGTCGGATGGTGGTGGCCAGTTGCTTGTCATATTAGCGATGTTCGACGAGTACGAGCCGTACGTGAAGTTGTTGTGAAGTATCGACCACACACTCCGATCACAAAACGCAACGCCGTTTTCGTCGGCCACGTACACAACGTAGGCGGTGCGGAACTCGTTGTTGCGGTGCACCAGCCAGCTGCCGCCAGTCACAGTCAGCGTTTTTGCCATGAGCATGGCAAAGCCGAGACGGAAAGTGCTGGACACAACCTGCATCACGCTGCCGCCATCCACAACAACATCCCTAAACACATACGCGCCTTCTTGGAGTTTAGCGCTCGGTGCACTCCACGAGCTGTTCTGTATGGAGAACACGGAGCCGCCGCTCACACGCAAATCCGACGCAAGAGCGTACATCACGTGCGTCTGCGACCTGACAGCGCAGTTGTCCATGTAGAAGACGCTAGACAGGTTTGCGCCGAGGCCGCGCTCCACAAGGATCGCAGCGCACAATTCCCCGCTACACGCCAGCATCGACCGCGTCATGACAAACCGCGTCGACAGAAGCCGGACGCCGTCCAAGACAAGCGCGGGGCCGTACCGAAATCCCTCATGGCCACGGGTCGTCGGCACGTACTGCGACCCGCCAACCGTC
>NW_916922.1:0-1984 GCF_000209065.1 Trypanosoma cruzi
CCACCGGCAGGCCGCGCACGAAAGTTGCCCTCGCGATGGGCGTGCATCCGGAGAGTGTTGAAGCGTGTGTACGGCGCAGCACGTTCAAGGGCGGCAACGGGCGCAATGATGTGATGGGACGCGCTGGACGACGCTTCATGGCCGCCACGGCGAAGTACACTGGCAAGCATGGGGACACACGGCTTATTACTCTGGATAAGGCTGCTGCTGCTGCTGCGGATGATGATGATGACTGGGTTGTCGGGAAATCAAACGCACACTTCTCGGGTGTAAATAACAAAAGGGATTAAAATACTACTACTACTGTCAATAATAACAATAATACCGCTTGTATGGCGTATGCGACTACAACCACAGAAAAATGGGGAAGAAAAAGAACAGGGGGGAGGAAGGAGGAGTGCAACACGTTAAAGAACAACAGGATGGACAACATTGACAGCAGGCATATAAACATGTCTCTCTCTCTCTCCATTGATATACTTATATCACAAAAGAATGCTAGCAAAACCACTTTCTCATACAATCCCCAGCCAATTTCACAAATAAGCCCACAAGTAAAAATAAAAATAAAATAAATGGGGGAAAAACAAAACCAAAACAAGACAACAAGGCCAATAATCAAATGCACGTGGACATTCATTCATAGAAAACCAAATACAATAGTAATGAAAATAAACAAAAAAATAAATAAATATAAATATATATATTCAGAAACAGTACACATATGATATATATATATATATATCGTAAAGACAAGAAAAAATAAATGCATGAAGTTAGTGTGTATGTGTTTGCATGCATACGGAATTCTACAAAGTACGCACTGTAGGACCCATTCATACACGTGCAGTCAAATACTTGCATACATGCGTATTTGCCGGGTGTTCTGTGACTGGCGTCCTCCTCTCTCCCCCTCTCCATGTATGCAGTGTGGGTGTATAAATGTGCGTGGGCCTTTTGGTTCCTGAGGCCCTCGCATTTCACTTCAATACCCAAAGACACAACCCACACCTCTCCGCGACAGAAAAACAAGCATAGTGTGGGTTTGCTGCGGAATAACCACCAGCCACCACAAACAAAGTCGCTTCTCTCTCTTTCTCTCTCTCCCACCAGTTCCTTCCTCTTCCATGACTCAAACAGGAAAAAAAAGGGCCGCGTACGCACACGGACAAACACACACGCTCATGCAAATGCTCGTTTCTTCCCCATTTCCCTCCGCTACCCATTCCCCACCCCCTTCAATTTGCTTTTTTCTCGTTTTGCTCACGATGCTGATGATGTTCACTGGCTCATTCCTGTTGGTTCCATCCCAATTCCCCTCCATCTCAATCCATCGCAAAGACGGCACCGCGGTTCTTCCACTCCCATCCGTTGCGATGCATGCGGAGTGCGTACGTGGCCCCGGGGATGGCGAATCCTAATATGCCCCAGATGGACAGCCGCATCGCAAGGCGCCAGTGCAAAATACCAAAGAAATTCTTCATGGCAAAGTGCCCCATGCCAAACCACATGCCCGCACCTTGCCGGTCCACGTGGCGGGTGGGCGACTGCATCACGAAGGGCGCATACGGGTCCTGCAATGCCGGGTCCCTCCACGCGCGCCAACCGGCAGGCCGCGCACGAAAGTTGCCCTCGCGATGGGCGTGCATCCGGAGAGTGTTGAAGCGTGTGTACGGCGCAGCACGTTCAAGGGCGGCAACGGGCGCAATGATGTGATGGGACGCGCTGGACGACGCTTCATGGCCGCCACGGCGAAGTACACTGGCAAGCATGGGGACACACGGCTTATTACTCTGGATAAGGCTGCTGCTGCTGCTGCGGATGATGATGATGACTGGGTTGTCGGGAAATCAAACGCACACTTCTCGGGTGTAAATAACAAAAGGGATTAAAATACTACTACTACTGTCAATAATAACAATAATACCGCTTGTATGGCGTATGCGACTACAACCACAGAAAAATGGGGAAGAAAAAGAACAGG
>NW_916923.1:0-1984 GCF_000209065.1 Trypanosoma cruzi
ACGTTGACGAGACTCGGGATTGTTTGCACGGCCAGCTGTATGCCCTCGGCAGGATGTTCATTGAGGCGTTCATTGGCCCAATTGTGAGGTGCACGCACGGGCAGGCACCGCGGCAACAGTGTCGTTGGTTCTCCGTTGCACGAATGAGACGACGCATGCCAGGCGTGGCAGGTGACGTCCTCTGCGAACCTCTTCCTTTCTCTTCTGTTTCACACCTTGGCATTTTCTGCGCTTTGAAAACCGCTCCCACTGGCCGTCTTCTGTGACACGAGAGCCGCCTGTATTCCTCTCCGTCGCATTGCAGAGTCGTGAGGAGGGTTGGAAGGTGCGTTGAGGAGCCGTGTGGCCTCTGCGAGCATGTCCTCTGTTTTTCTGAGGTGCTGAATTTTGGATTGCCGAAACGCCACTTGAGTGCTTGCGTCAGAGGCACACATAACTGACGGACAGGCGTGTTTGTGGAGGTGAAGGAGGGCCACGTCATTGGGAGGAGGAAGAGTGAACGGGTGGGTGTGTCTGTGGCCCACATGTGGTGCCCGACTGGTGCTTCACGTTGTTTGGTGCTATTATCATTTGCATCCACAAAGAATGGCAGTGAGTGCTGCTTTTCCCAACTCTCTTACTGTGTCTGTGTGTTGCGTGTTTGTGGGCATGACTCTTCTTCCGTGCTGTGCATTTGCCGCGTAAGCTGCTGATGGTCTTTGTGGCATATATGATGATTTGCGGCATTTTGTTGGATTGTGCTTTGATCTCCGCCGCGGGATGACGGTCAGATTGGAGGCGTTACTTTTCCTTCACTGTGATCACGTGCGGTGTGTATGGGAGGCCTCTCGGGGAAGCGCCAGCCGACGTTCTTGTGAAGCCCAGGCATGATGCCACACTGCTTGTTGACGTGGAATGAGTTGAGAGGTTTGCATATAAGCTCCTGTGCATTCTTGCCGTGGTGCTCCTTATGCACAGCCCATGGAGACGACTGGCTGGGAATGTTCAATGGGCTTCTCGTTGAGCGGAGGGGAGAATACTGCCTTGTTTACTCATTGAGAGCCCGGGCGTCACGGATGATGCATGAGGCAAGCAGAACCTTGTGCATGGCGGAAGGAAGAGACGAGGGACTGGTTGTTTGATTGTTACTGACGAGTCCTGCCTCACTGCTTGGAGGGGCTGTCGTTGTCTGGGGCAACCTGTTTTGTGTGTCCAGACACTGCTTGCGCCGAGTGGCGGGGCGCCGTGTTGGCGTGTGCGGCGGCATCATGCGGGGCAGCTGCGTGGCGTTTACGGACTGTGTGGCTGTGGGTTGATGAATGTGGCGGGAGGCGTGTCTGATGGGAATCCGCGAAAGTGGGAGTGGCATGCGTTTGGCGGTGCTGTTGTTCGAAGTGTAAGGGAAGAAGAAAAACAAGTGATTTCTGACATTTCGGTGGGTGTGCCACGGCCACCGATGAGTTCTCAGGGAGAGGGACAGGAGGGAGACGGATGCTGTGCGCGTCGACCACAGCGTGTGGTGCCAGAGGATGTGGTTGCCATTGTGAAGGGCGCAACGGCCGCAATACGTGCAGCAGAGCGCCATCTGAATCTTTGTGCCCACAGAGCTTGCAGGTGTCGCGAGGAGGTACAGGCAACCTCTCATCATTGGGCGCTGAGGCTCTTTTCTTCTTTCTTGAGTGGGAGAAACAAGTCTTCTTGCACGTGACGTGCTGGTCTGTATCGATGCTCCCCACGTGGTGTCACGCCGCCGTGCCGTTGCAGTGCAACGCTTGTTTCCCTCACTGCACAAGTGGCTCCATCTCATTTGTCTTTTTTGCAGCGCCATTGCCCGCGGTACCTCATTGGGAGGCTGTTCGCTTTTTAAATATTTTACATTTATTTATGCTGTTGGGGGTACTGGGGAGTAAAGGCTGCGGGGATGTTGATTTTGTGCTTTGCTTTGAGTGGTGACGGTGTGTACCGTTGTTGTTTTCTTTCTGCCGCCGCTGCCTTCTCCAATTCT
>NW_916924.1:0-1984 GCF_000209065.1 Trypanosoma cruzi
GCGGGTTTTTGTGGCTGGTAGACCCCAAAGTCTGCCACGTCGTAAGTAATAGATATCTCTAACCCGATTAGTGCGCAACATTTCGTGATATTGGCCCTCATAGTTTAATATTTATATGGAGCAAAGATCGAGGATGTGGCGGACCCAATGCCACTCTACTACCGCTTTTTTTTCTAGGAGCTTGTGAAGAGAATGATCGTGGGAGGGCTAACCTAATTAATTAATATATATGTATCCTGCTAAAACGAATGATCTTCCTTACGACACTTTTCTACCGTATGAATGTGGGAAGAACACGACTTTAGGGGGGAGCAGGGAACCGATAGCGGCTGGTTAATTTTTTGTTTTTATTTTCCCACCTCACCCCCTTTTGATTTTTTCCTTGCGGTGGGGTTTTGTGTTCGGAGGAGTCCCAAGGTCTGTCACTTCGTAATTAATAGTATTTCAGACCTCACCTGAGTACAAAAGGTTACTTGAACGGTCAAACAAATGTATATGTTTAATCAGAAGAAAACGTTGGGGCATTTAACTGCCTCTAGTTACATCCTTTTACCCCATCTTTTTTTTGGTTTCTATAGGGAATTTCAGGATCCGGCCAGAGGAACAGAAGCTTATTCTTCTGTTTTATTTTTTTAATATAGATAAGCTCAGGATCCGGCCAGCAGCCCAGGCGAATATTTGTTTTTGTAATAACTTTTTTTTTTTGTGGGCGGTTTCATCTTGCGCCGTTCCCCCTTTGTTTATTAATTCCAGAGTGTTTGGTTTATTTTCTCGTTATTTGCTTCTCTATAATTTCTGCACGCAAATGTGTGAGCCGTGTATGCTGAGCGGTGGTGTTTTTTTTACCTTGGGTCGGGGTGCGTTGGGTGTGCACTCTGTGCGGGTTGGCGGTGGGCACTGAGTGGCATTGGAAGTGTGATGACGGCACTCTGCTGGGATGATGTATGCAGTTTTGATTGTTTTTGTTTATTTCATGGTGGAGTGGCTGATAACCGCATGCCAAAGTGCAATTAGGCATCTCCATACATGCGGGTGCTTTGCGGTCGCGATGGCTCTCACCGTCGACGGTTGTGGTGCACCCGCGTGGTGGTGTTTTTATTTGAAAATAATAGTAATTGTAACTTTGAAGCTTCCGTTGAAGTTTCATTGTGTGTGTTTGTGTTCCAAGCTTTTTTTTTTTTTTGCTGTGGGTGTTGTGAGGAGGAGCGGAAGGAGTGACTACTGAATTAGCGGTAGGAAGGAAGAGTTCACGGACTGCAAAGTCGCCATGCGGCTGAGAGCTGCAGGTGCTGGGGGGAAGGGCGGATGTTCCTTGACGACAACGACGAGGTGAATGATGGCTCGTGGGTCCTGGCTCAGCCGGCCACCTCAACGTGGTGCCAGGGTCTAGTACTCTTTGCTAGAGAGGAAGCTAAGCGCCTGCTGCCCATCCGCTGCACGCGGAGAGGCAGTAGGCGCCGCTCAAACGGGTCGGAAGGGCACCAGATGGAGCCATGTACATGGCTGCCCGCGGAGCGGTATTTCCATCCGCTGCTGAATTCCATCGGCGCTCATCAGCGCTATACATACTGTTTGCGTGCCGTATGTGACGCGCAACGACAAAAGCTACTGCTAAGCGGAGACATTGAGCAGAACCCAGGCCCCATAGCAGTACTCCAGATGAACGTTTCTTGCCTCACGCCGTCAAAACTCGCAACATTAATGGCGCAAGGAGCAGACATAATAGCCATCCAGGAGACTTGGAAGTCGTCGGAGCAGATCGCCAGCATGCATACTGGAGATTATGTGCTCTATGCACAGTCGCGCATCGGCAAGGGAGGCGGTGTGGCGGTGCTGGTGCGGAAAACTCTCCGCTCCAAGCGTATACCCCTCACCATCCCCCAGCATGACACCAGCCTTGAAGTGGTGGTGGTCCAGGTTGCTCTGGACCAGAACCGTGATCTTATCGTAGCGTGTGCCTATATGAGACCACCACCGCAAGAAC
>NW_916925.1:0-1985 GCF_000209065.1 Trypanosoma cruzi
GGCGCTGACCACGGTGACTGTGGAGCACTGCACGGAAATGGCGCTCCGCGCTGGCTGAAATTTGACATTGTGTTTTGTTTTTGGCGTGAGGTGTTGTGAGATGCGCGTGCTTCGATGCATCCACTGCAGGCACTCATGAATCCACACATCTGCAGCTCCGTGGGGATGCAACAGCAGCGGCTGCGATGGACGGACTGTGCACGGCTTCTTCTAGTGCGCGTGATGATTGCGACTAACGGCTATGAGCTTGCCGCCAGTGTGACCCCACCTTCACTCGACAAGACAAAATGCCTCACTGGAGCGGCGTGCAGAGACCCACTGACGCCCCACGCTGCTTCCACTTTTCTTTCTTCTCTCTCGCCTTTTTTTACTGCATGATGACTAGACGTGCAATTCCTGTGGTATCTGAACTTCCACTGAAAGAGACACTGCAACGATGCCTTTCCAAGGGATCCACTGACGCTTTCTCTTCTCTCTCTCCCCCCTCCTCCCTCTCTCTGTTGTTTACTGGAGGTGTATGTGCCTGTTTGTTTGTTGCTGCCCTATTTTATGGTTGCTTTGCCTTTTTGCGCTCTTTTGTTTTGGTGCGGACGTTTTTTTCCCTTGGTTCTTTGCCATCAGGAGATAGGGTGCGTGACCAGCTGATGATTGCGGAAAAAGCGATGCCGCATTGGGCAGAATTTGTGCAGAAATGTCCTGCGCTGTTTGTTATACTTTTTCTTGTGGCACTAACCCGTCTGGCGGATGGACAGGTTGTGGACCCGGTGTTGTCGCGCAGTCTGTATACGGATGACGTGGCGGTGGTGGATCTCTCCGGCACGAAGTGGGAGAGTATTCACCCCAGCGCCCCGTTCTGTCCATGGTTGGTGGTTTTCTACAACGACGGCTGCGGTCACTGCAGGGCCATCGCACAGAGTTACCGTGAGCTTGCCGCGGGGCTGGACAGCGCTCCCGAGGACGATGTTTTGCGGATGGTCACGGCCGCCGCAGTGAATTGCGCTGTGCAGTTGTCAACGTGCCGCGAGAAAAAAATAAATTATGTTCCGAAGTTTTTTTTGTTCATGCCGTCGAACTGCGCCGCTGGAGCCAAAGGGTCGTGTGACGCTGGAAAGATGAAGGAATTCGTTATCCGCAGCAGCATTAAAGCACTGGGTTTGTTCCGGCTTGAGGTACAAGGAATTATCAAGGAAAATATGCATGTTGATGGGTCCATGATGCAGCGTTGTGTGGGAATGCGCCGCTCATTGCAGGCTGAAAAGAGGGCGCGGAGGGGCGGAGAGTCGTCCTCAACAGACCCATTTGTTGAGACGAGGCAACTCTACGCCACAGATATCGCTGGCGCGTTTTTTCTCACAATGTGGAACGAGGTATCGCTTGTGGGCCTTGACTCCCCGGGGCCTCTGGGGGCAGTGAAATGCTTTCTGCGTATTGTCGAAGCCGCCCTCCCCGGACTTGGGGCTGACGCATTGCTGGAGGCGGTGGCGGAAATTGAGAACGGGACGCGCTTCTCCGTTGAGAGCTGGCAGGAAGCCGTCCTTGCCGCCCGCATCCCATATTATGGAGCTCCAAATGAGGTGCAGTGGCGCACTTGCAAGGGCTCGTCCCCAAGCTATCGCGGCTTTCCGTGTGGGATGTGGCTTCTCTACCATTCAATCACGGTCAACGTCGATGCCGGTGGTGACACCAGCCCGTTGGAAGCGATTCAAGAATATGTGCGCTATTTCTTTTCGTGTGAGGAATGCCGCCAGCACTTTTTGGAGTTTAATTTCACTCGGGATGGTGACCCCGTTTTGCAGCTTTGGCGAGCCCACAACAATGTGAACGCGCGACTTGCGCCAGTTAAGGAGGGGGCCGATCCGCTCGTGCCCAAGCGGCAGTTCCCAGACGCGGAAATATGCGGCACGTGCCGGAATTCATTGGGTGCTTTTGACGAGTCTGAGGTGGCAGTGTTTCTGCGTAAATGGTATGAGTGGGACCTCAGCGCA
>NW_916926.1:0-1986 GCF_000209065.1 Trypanosoma cruzi
CGTGTGGCTGCCGATCCCGTTGTGTTTTTGATGGAGGAGGCGCGCGACGGCGTCGGTGAAGAAGGAAGGCACCGACCGCTGCTGACGGTGACGGTCTTTGCTGCAGGTGTTCTGAAAAGAGGACGTCGCTGGCGTGCTTCGATGCGCTGACGGCGTCGTTCTCCGACTGCGTGTGCAGCTGCCGTGCCGGCGGTGTGGGCGAGGCGTGTCTGCCGTTCGACGTGCCGCCTGCGAGGGCCGGCGGCGGTGGTGGCGATACTGCGGAGGGCTGCGTGAGTGGCGTGACGCTGACGGAGTCGGTGACGGTTGGCGGCGTGCGTGCGACGGCGTGCTTCGACTCGGTGGTGCTCAGCGAACCGATCACTGTGGCGGTGGACCTGCGCTTGATGGACGCGTTTGCTGACGCGCTGAACGTGACGCTGCGCCACTGCGTGCTCGTGGGCGGCGCGCAGCTGCGGATTGGCGGCCTCAGCGAGAGCACGGCGCGCCTGATGCCCCACGCCCTCGTCAACATGAAGAATGTGACGTCGCTGGAGGTCACGATCGTGCTGCATGGCGCGATGCCGCCGCACTCGAGTGTGTTGCTGGCGAACTCAACGCTGCGCGCGACGGTTGGCGGGTCGCAGTACGTGCCGACGACCCGTGGCCACGAGAAATTCCGGTACGGCCCCGCGCTTGTCCTGGACGGCGTCCGGCTTCTGTCGACGCGGTTTTTCATGACGCGGTCGAAGCTGGTGTGTGGCGGGGGCTTGTGCGCTGCGATCCTTGTGGAGCGCGGCCTCGGCGTGAACCTGTCCAGCGTCTTCTACATGGACAACTGCGCCGTCGTTTCACGGATGCACGTGATGTACGCTCTTGCGTCGGACCTGCGTGTCAGCGGCGGCTCCGTGTTCTCCATACAGAACAGCTCGTGGAGTGCGCCGAGCATCGAATACTACGAAGGTGCTTGTATGTTTGGGGACGTTGCGGTGGATGGCGGCAGCGTGCTGCAGATTGTGTCCAGCAATTTCCGTCTTGGCTTTGCCATGCTCATTGCAAACACGCTGACTGTGACTGGCGGCAGCTGGCTGGTGCACCGCGACAACGAGTTCCGCACCGCCTACGTTGTGTACTTGGACAAGGAGAACGGCGTGGCGTTCCGCGATCAGAGTGTGTGGTCGATACTGCACAACAGTTTTACGTACGGCTCGTACTCGTCTACCATTGTATGACAAGCAACTGGTCACCACCGTCCGACGCGTGCCCGATCATCTACGGCGTGTGCAACGACGCAAGGGGCTCTCCTGTGACGAATTACGGAGAAGACCTCAATATTGGGATGCCCGTGACGGTGCTGGACTGTGGCGCGTGCACCGTGGACGCCGTGTGCTTTGCGGCGAGGACGAGCAGCATCAGCGGCTGTGAGTGTGTGCGCGCTGCTGGCGGCCACGGTGACACGTGTCTGCCAGCTGCGGTTCCGGGCGGCCTTGGGCCGCTCCCGCTGCCCGATGCGGACGACACGGAGGTCCGCTGCGTGCACGGTGGCATCATCGGCTTCGTGGACGTTCCTGATCCCGGTGTGCGTGGTCTGTGCTTCGTCAATGTGACCTTTACTGCCGCGGTTTTTCTGGACCTGTCGTATTTTGACGCGCCACAACAGACACTCAACATCACGCTGCTGCAGTGCGTCTTCATGAGCTTGCTGATTAAGGGGAGTGATGCACGCGTGCACGTGAACGTGACTTCTTCGATGCTGGATTCTGGCGCCTTGGTGTTTGAGGGCCATTTTGGAGCGAGCTCCCAGATACTGGTGGCGGGTAGTAAACTTTTGACGATGTCGTCTTACGCCATTTTATTTTTGAATTTTTTTTTGGGGGTGAACTCGACGCTGCTGCTACTCGACAAATACATCGAGGGGAACTGTTACGCGGTCTATTTTCCCAATGCTGCTGTTGTTGATGGTGGCGGGATCATTATAAAGGGAAACACGCTGAGGGTAGCGGGGGA
>NW_916927.1:0-1986 GCF_000209065.1 Trypanosoma cruzi
TCAGTCCCAAGAGGTGGCGGCACTTCTTCCTGCAGAGTGGTGCCCTCACGGACACCCATCCCGTCGTCGCCTGAATGAGCAGAGGTGCCCACACTCGATAAGGCCGGTGGAGACGCCAATTCGCCGCTGCCATCCGTCTCCGTTTCCTCCTCCCTTTTTCCGTGCGAGCCACGGATCCCAGAAGACACTGCGGCAGCATCACTGCCTTCAGGTGCTTCCACGGAGGATTGTGGCCGTGGAAGCGCCTCCCCAACTTCCTGCTCTGCTTTCCCCTCTTCAGGTGATGATGGTGTTTCCTCCTCTTTCTCAGTGAGGAACTCCTCACCAGGGTTTGGAATAGAGACTTTACTGGCTCTGAGTTTCGCAATTTCACGTCCATAGATTATACGGTTGTACAGCAGGACGTTGCTCACCGTCACGTGGCTGCTTTCCGAACCCTCCTTATTCTCCGCGCCAAAATAGATGTGTGAGACCCTGTGATCTTTAAACAGATCCCAGTTGTAGTGCCCAGAATAAACCCGCATTCTATCAACGTAGACATACCACTCCTTGGTATTCATTTGCAGCATTACTTGATATGTTTTGTTTGGTTGCCAATTATACTTACCTTCGTAATATTCATAATGTTCATAATACTCGTAATCTTCATAATCTTCGGCAACTTCATCATCTTCGGCACCCTCATAATCTTCATCATCTTCGGCACCCTCATAATCTTCATCATCTTCATCATCTTCGACACCTCCATAAGTTCCATTGGGAAGTGTGAACCTCCACTTTTTTTCGTGGGTGTACGACAGACCAAAGAGCGCCGTGCTGCTGTTGTCTTTCATGATCACACCCATCAAAGGAATGGGGCTGCTGGCTTCCTTCGGCGCCTCGTGGATGGACACCGTCGCCACAAGAGTGAACTTGTTGTTTGCAAAGTAGTACGGTGCAGTCTGCCCCATTTTGCCAACAGGCCACTCCGCCCCTGCCCCGGGTCCTTTGAATGTCAATCCATTGCGAACCCTTGGCTCCCCATTATTCACAGTTGCATTCACGCAGAGGTACTCGTCCCTCCATTTGTTATCAGAGAAGTTACCAGACAAGAAGCCAACAAGCCCTTTGGTGGGAACAGGACCAGCGCACATACCCTTCTTTCTCGGGTCGACAGTGGCGCTAGAATTGGAACTGCATGTTTTCAAGGCGCCGTCCAACGCTGACCATGTCTTCACCACGGATTTGATCCGCTCCAGCTGCTCCCTCAGGCTCAAGGCGACAAGACTGTATGATCCGTCATCACCCTTCTTGTTTTCGTACAGTGAAATCAACTTTTCATTCCCACTCTTCATCAACAGCGAGCTCGCGGCAGCGTCATCATCTTCACGGGATATCGGCCCAACATCATACACACGTGACTTGTCCGTCACCCAAAGGTGGAGCCGACCCTTTTGTTTATTGTCCTCCTTCGGATACACCGGCAGGGTGACGAGCATCACATCCTTGTCCTCAATCGTCACTTTGATGAAGGCATTCTGGACGCCGTGCCCCTTTCGATCGTGTGAGTTGCCCCACACGCGAGTAAGTGCCTCACCATATGGAAACCAACTCCACCCACTCTCAGTGGATCCGTACACGTCACGGTAACCTCGCTCACAAGAAGCCATCATGAGAAATCTGTCACCTCCCCACTCTACGATGGTCGGGTCCCTGCAGCCATCAACATCCGTTTTTTGCGAAAGCTTCCACTTATTCTCTGACTTATCAAAGCGCATGGACAGCAATGAAGTCTTTCCTTTCTCTGTGGCCTGCAGGGGAAACATAAGTGTACCGTCCTTTGTCTTAATCCCCGATCCTCCGCCAGAAACCAACTGGGTCATGGATTTAGTAATGCGTTCATCGTTTCCAAATGTCACTGCATGAGTCTCATTCCACGTGATTCCATTGCCACCACTGACGCTTCCCTTTACCAGCAAAAGCCCCCAGTCACGTGCATTAGCCGAT
>NW_916928.1:0-1986 GCF_000209065.1 Trypanosoma cruzi
ACGACGTGCCGTCTGCTGTGCGCCCTGTTGGTGTTTGCCCTGTGCTGCTGCCCGTCCGTGTCCGCGTCAGACACTGATCGTGCTGAATCTAATGGAATTGTCACCAGTCGAGCGATTGGTACACCGGAATTAACTCTTCAGGGGTCCAGTCCTCCAGAGTTGCCCTCAACAGAAACCAGGCCGGCTGCGAAATTGGGGGAGGATGACGGAGCGGGACAGAGTGCGACCGGTACTTCACAGGCGGATGGTAACGACGATACGTCAGGGTCACAAGGTAGCACGAGACAACTCGGGGATCAGTCTAATAATAAAGCTGTAGTTACTGCTGACACAACCAAGAAAACCACTACAACAGAGTCACCAGAGAAGACGAGGAATCTTGAAGCTAATACAAACGTCACCACTTTATTGTCCCCTGCACCAGGAGAAATACCAGGGAACAGTCGGCCTGAGGCTGCTGAAGAGTCAGCCACTGAGCCGGCCCCGGGAAACATTTTGCCAGAGGCGCCACGTTTAACCGTTCCGGAACCAAAAGTAAATACCGAGTACAATACGGTACAGAAAAGGGGTACGAACGGTACTGCAGGACAAGAAAGTGGCACGAGTACATCCACAGAACAAGCAAATAAGGAAACCGAAGATGCGGCACCGACAACAACGACAAAAACTAAGACGAAGGCGACAACCACCACGACCGCGACCACAACAAAGGCACCAACCACGACCACCACCACTGCGCCAGAGGCACCAAGCACTACGACTACAGAGGCGCCAACTACGACGACCACCCGCGCACCGTCACGTCTTCGCGAAATCGACGGCAGCCTCAGCAGCTCTGCGTGGGTGTGTGCCCCGCTGGTGCTTGCCGCATCCGCGCTGGCGTACACCACTCTGGGCTGAAGAGGTGTGTGCGGGCTGTGCGTGCCAGCACCCAACCGCGGGGTTTGTGCGCGCGTGTTGTGGTTCACTGTACTAAAATAAGAGGAAATAATGATTGTGTGTTTTGCTTCACTTGCTTCTGCTGCCGTGCTGTGTGCTCCGCGTTGTGCCCCGCAACCGCCACGTTGAACGCATCGCGGACGCACTCATAAGCATGCGCACTGGAGCCCTGGGTTTGTTTTTCTTTTTTTTTCTTTTTTATTTATTGATTTTTAATTATTTTCTTTATTGCTTTTCAAACTTCTGGTTTGCGGGGCGGTGTGCGAGCTCTGCAATCGTACTGATTCCATCTGTCTCGTGGTGTGTGCGCTGCTGCTGCTGGGATGCTGCCATTTGTTGCTGTGCGGTGGCTGTGCGTGGTGTAGCGGCTGTGTCTATCTTTTTGCTTCCCTCTCTGTTGACGGGGATCTAGTTTTTGCTTTAGGCTGCACGCAAGTGACAAGAGTGATGTTGATGACTGGCCGTGTGCTGCTGGTGTGTGCCCTCTGCGTGCTGTGGTGCGGTGCCGGCGGTGGCGGATGCGCTGAGCGCTTGGCAGCTGCTGCCGATATACCTGTTGATTCTGCGAGTGGTGGTGGAGGTTTGCTGGAAACGCCACCGCCAGTGCTGTCACGTTTACTTCCAGGAGAAACTGACGATGCTGAAGCCGAAGATGAAAATGAAAATCAATGAGTTGCTGGAGATGAAGAAACAGAGAAAGGGAGTGAAGAAGAAAAGTCTGCAACTGTGCTGGGCATTACAAACGGCACTCTGATTAGGCTTCAGCAGGAAGCACCACACACCATTGCAGGCAAAACTTCGGCAGGAAGCTTTGAAGTTGCTGATGTGGAAGGAGTTGGAGAAGAGGAAAAGGTTGAAGAAAAAAAAGGTGATAAAATCAAAGAAGATCTTGGAATCACTCCGTTGGCGGTGACTGAATCGAATCCGACTGACGAAGAGAACCCACGGCCACAGCCACCGAATGAAAAATAAGAAGGTGAGGTGGCGAACCCCTTAAATGGCAGCTCGCCGGGACTTGGAGTTCAGCAACAAGTTTTATCGGGTTTG
>NW_916929.1:0-1987 GCF_000209065.1 Trypanosoma cruzi
TGGGCAAGAGCTCGCGAAATTCCTCCAAGCAGCGGATAGTTCAGGGTTGTTTGGTGTCCAGTGTGTGAACACGCAAACAGATAGTGACAGAGAGTGTCTCTGACTCCCACCATTCACAATCGGAAACAAAAATTTAGACCACAACGTGTGATGCAGCAGCCGCTCGAAAACGATCAGCCGAGTGCAGCACCCTTGTGGGCAAGAGCTCGCGAAATTCCTCCAAGCAGCGGATAGTTCAGGGTTGTTTGGTGTCCAGTGTGTGAACACGCAAACAGATAGTGACAGAGAGTGCCTCTGACTCCCACCATTCATAATCGGAAACAAAAATTTGGACCACAACGTGTGATGCAGCGACCGCTCGAAAACGATCAGCCGAGTGCAGCACCCGTGTGGGCAAGAGCTCGCGAAATTCCTCCAAGCAGCGGATAATTCAGGGTTGTTTGGTGTCCAGTGTGTGAACACGCAAACAGATAGTGACAGAGAGTGCCTCTGACTCCCACCATTCACAATCGGAAACAAAAATTTAGACCACAACGTGTGATGCAGCGGCCGCTCGAAAACGATCAGCCGAGTGCAGCACCCGTGTGGGCAAGAGCTCGCGAAATTCCTCCAAGCAGCGGATAGTTCAGGGTTGTTTGGTGTCCAGTGTGTGAACACGCAAACAGATATTGACAGAGAGTGCCTCTGACTCCCACCATTCACAATTGGAAACAAAAATTTGGACCACAACGTGTGATGCAGCAGCCGCTCAAAAACGATCAGCCGAGTGCAGCACCCGTGTGGGGCAGAGCTCGCGAAATTCCTCCAAGCAGCGGATAGTTCAGGGTTGTTTGGTGTCCAGTGTGTGAACACGCAAACAGATAGTGACAGAGAGTGTCTCTGACTCCCACCATTCATAATCGGGAAACAAAAATTTAGACCACAACGTGTGATGCAGCAGCCGCTCGAAAACGATCAGCCGAGTGCAGCACCCGTGTGGGCAAGAGCTCGCGAAATTCCTCCAAGCAGCGGATAGTTCAGGGTTGTTTGGTGTCCAGTGTGTGAACACGCAAACAGATAGTGACAGAGAGTGTCTCTGACTCCCACCATTCATAATCGGAAACAAAAATTTAGACCACAACGTGTGATGCAGCGGCCGCTCGAAAACGATCAGCCGAGTGCAGCACCCGTGTGGGCAAGAGCTCGCGAAATTCCTCCAAGCAGCGGATAATTCAGGGTTGTTTGGTGTCCAGTGTGTGAACACGCAAACAGATAGTGACAGAGAGTGTCTCTGACTCCCACCATTCACAATCGGAAACAAAAATTTAGACCACAACGTGTGATGCAGCGGCCGCTCGAAAACGATCAGCCGAGTGCAGCACCCGTGTGGGCAAGAGCTCGCGAAATTCCTCCAAGCAGCGGATAATTCAGGGTTGTTTGGTGTCCAGTGTGTGAACACGCAAACAGATAGTGACAGAGAGTGCCTCTGACTCCCACCATTCATAATCGGAAACAAAAATTCAGACCACAACGTGTGATGCAGCAGCCGCTCGAAAACGATCAGCCGAGTGCAGCACCCGTGTGGGCAAGAGCTCGCGAAATTCCTCCAAGCAGCGGATAGTTCAGGGTTGTTTGGTGTCCAGTGTGTGAACACGCAAACAGATATTGACAGAGAGTGCCTCTGACTCCCACCATTCATAATCGGAAACAAAATTTAGACCACTACGTGTGATGTAGCAGCCGCTCGAAAACGATCAGCCGAGTGCAGCACCCGTGTGGGCAAGAGCTCGCGAAATTCCTCCAAGCAGCGGATAATTCAGGGTTGTTTGGTGTCCAGTGTGTGAACACGCAAACAGATATTGACAGAGAGTACCTCTGACCCCCACCATTCATAATTGGAAACAAAAATTTAGACCACAACATGTGATGCAGCAGCCGCTCGAAAACGATCAGCCGAGTGCAGCACCCGTGTGGGCAAGAGCTCGCGAAATTCCTCCAGCAGCGGATA
>NW_916930.1:0-1992 GCF_000209065.1 Trypanosoma cruzi
TTTCGCGAGATCTTGCCACAGTGGTGCTGCAGTCGGCGGATCGTTTTCGAGCGGCTGCTGTACCACATGCTGTGGTCTAAATTTTTGTTTCGAATTATGAATGGTGGTGGTCAGAGACACTCTCTTTCAATGTCTGTTTGCGTGTTCACACACTGGACACCAAACAACCCTGAACTATCCGCTGCTTGGAGGAACTTCGCGAGATCTTGCCCACAGTGGTGCTGCAGTCGGCGGATCGTTTTCGAGCGGCTGCTGCACCACACGTTGTGGTCTAAATTTTTGTTGCGAATTATGAATGGTGGTGGTCAGAGACACTCTCTTTCAATGTCTGTTTGCGTGTTCACACACTGGACACCAAACAACCCTGAACTATCCGCTGCTTGGAGGAACTTCGCGAGATCTTGCCCACAGTGGTGCTGCAGTCGGCGGATCGTTTTCGAGCGGCTGCTGCACCACATGCTGTGGTCTAAATTTTTGTTTCGAATTATGGATGGTGGGAGTCTGAGACACTCTCTTTCAATGTCTGTTTGCGTGTTCACACACTGGACACCAAACAACCCTGAACTATCCGCTGCTTGGAGGAATTTCGCGAGATCTTGCCCACAGTGGTGCTGCAGTCGGCGGATCGTTTTCGAGCGGCTGCTGTACCACATGCTGTGGTCTAAATTTTTGTTTCGAATTATGAATGGTGGTGGTCAGAGACACTCTCTTTCAATGTCTGTTTGCGTGTTCACACACTGGACACCAAACAACCCTGAACTATCCGCTGCTTGGAGGAACTTCGCGAGATCTTGCCCACAGTGGTGCTGCAGTCGGCGGATCGTTTTCGAGCGGCTGCTGCACCACATGCTGTGGTCTAAATTTTTGTTGCGAATTATGAATGGTGGTGGTCAGAGACACTCTCTTTCAATGTCTGTTTGCGTGTTCACACTCCGGACACCAAACAACCCTGAACTATCCGCTGCTTGGAGGAACTTCGCGAGATCTTGCCCACAGTGGTGCTGCAGTCGGCGGATCGTTTTCGAGCGGCTGCTGCACCACATGCTGTGGTCTACATTTTTGTTGCGAATTATGAATGGTGGTGGTCAGAGACACTCTCTTTCAATGTCTGTTTGCGTGTTCACACTCCGGACACCAAACAACCCTGAACTATCCGCTGCTTGGAGGAATTTCGCGAGATCTTGCCCACAGTGGTGCTGCAGTCGGCGGATCGTTTTCGAGCGGCTGCTGCACCACACGTTGTGGTCTAAATTTTTGTTGCGAATTATGAATGGTGGTGGTCAGAGACACTCTCTTTCAATGTCTGTTTGCGTGTTCACACACTGGACACCAAACAACCCTGAACTATCCGCTGCTTGGAGGAACTTCGCGAGATCTTGCCCACAGTGGTGCTGCAGTCGGCGGATCGTTTTCGAGCGGCTGCTGCACCACATGCTGTGGTCTAAATTTTTGTTTCGAATTATGGATGGTGGGAGTCTGAGACACTCTCTTTCAATGTCTGTTTGCGTGTTCACACACTGGACACCAAACAACCCTGAACTATCCGCTGCTTGGAGGAATTTCGCGAGATCTTGCCCACAGTGGTGCTGCAGTCGGCGGATCGTTTTCGAGCGGCTGCTGCACCACATGCTGTGGTCTAAATTTTTGTTTCGAATTATGGATGGTGGTGGTCTGAGACACTCTCTTTCAATGTCTGTTTGCGTGTTCACACACTGGACACCAAACAACCCTGAACTATCCGCTGCTTGGAGGAATTTCGCGAGATCTTGCCCACAGTGGTGCTGCAGTCGGCGGATCGTTTTCGAGCGGCTGCTGCACCACATGCTGTGGTCTAAATTTTTGTTTCGAATTATGAATGGTGGTGGTCAGAGACACTCTCTTTCAATGTCTGTTTGCGTGTTCACACACTGGACACCAAACAACCCTGAACTATCCGCTGCTTGGAGGAACTTCGCGAGATCTTGCCCACAGTGGTGCTGCAGTCGGCGGATC
>NW_916931.1:0-1992 GCF_000209065.1 Trypanosoma cruzi
GTGTCAGTGTGTGCACACGCAAACATACATTGAAAGAGAGTGTCTCTGACTCCCGCCATTCATAATTCGAAACAAAAATTTAGACAACAACGTGTGGTGCAGCAGCCGCTCGAAAACGATCCGCCGACTGCAGCACCCTTGTGGGCAAGAGCTCGCGAAATTCCTCCAAGAAGCGGATAATTCAGGGTTGTTTGGTGTCCAGTGTGTGCACACGCAAACATACATTGAAAGAGAGTGTCTCTGACTCCCGCCATTCATAATTCGAAACAAAAACATAGACCACAACGTGTGGTGCAGCAGCCGCTCGAAAACGATCCGCCGACTGCAGCACCCTTGTGGGCAAGATCTCGCGAAATTCCTCCAAGAAGCGGATAATTCAGGGTTGTTTGGTGTCCAGTGTGTGCACACGCAAACATACATTGAAAGAGAGTGTCTCTGACTCCCGCCATTCATAATTCGAAACAAAAATTTAGACCACAGCGTGTGGTGCAGCAGCCGCTCGAAAACGATCCGCCGACTGCAGCACCCTTGTGGGCAAGAGCTCGCGAAATTCCTCCAAGCAGCGGATAATTCAGGGTTGTTTGGTGTCCAGTGTGTGCACACGCAAACATACATTGAAAGAGAGTGTCTCTGACTCCCGCCATTCATAATTCGAAACAAAAACATAGACCACAACGTGTGGTGCAGCAGCCGCTCGAAAACGATCCGCCGACTGCAGCACCCTTGTGGGCAAGAGCTCGCGAAATTCCTCCAAGAAGCGGATAATTCAGGGTTGTTTGGTGTCCAGTGTGTGCACACGCAAACATACATTGAAAGAGAGTGTCTCTGACTCCCGCCATTCATAATTCGAAACAAAAATTTAGACCACAGCGTGTGGTGCAGCAGCCGCTCGAAAACGATCCGCCGACTGCAGCACCCTTGTGGGCAAGAGCTCGCGAAATTCCTCCAAGCAGCGGATAATTCAGGGTTGTTTGGCGTCCAGTGTGTGCACACGCAAACATACATTGAAAGAGAGTGCCTCTGACTCCCGCCATTCATAATTCGAAACAAAAACATAGACCACAACGTGTGGTGCAGCAGCCGCTCGAAAACGATCCGCCGACTGCAGCACCCTTGTGGGCAAGAGCTCGCGAAACTCCTCCAAGCAGCGGATAATTCAGGGTTGTTTGGTGTCCAGTGTGTGCACACGCAAACATACATTGAAAGAGAGTGCCTCTGACTCCCGCCATTCATAATTCGAAACAAAAATTTAGACCACAGCGTGTGGTGCAGCAGCCGCTCGAAAACGATCCGCCGACTGCAGCACCCTTGTGGGCAAGAGCTCGCGAAATTCCTCCAAGCAGCGGATAATTCAGGGTTGTTTGGTGTCCAGTGTGTGCACACGCAAACATACATTGAAAGAGAGTGCCTCTGACTCCCGCCATTCATAATTCGAAACAAAAACATAGACCACAACGTGTGGTGCAGCAGCCGCTCGAAAACGATCCGCCGACTGCAGCACCCTTGTGGGCAAGAGCTCGCGAAACTCCTCCAAGCAGCGGATAATTCAGGGTTGTTTGGTGTCCAGTGTGTGCACCCGCAAACATACATTGAAAGAGAGTGTCTTTGACTCCCGCCCTTCATAATTCAAGACAAAAATTTAGACCCCAGCGTGTGGTGCAGCAACCGCTCGAAAACGATCCCCCGAGTGCAGCCCCCTTGTGGGCAAGAGCTCGCGAAATTCCTCCAAGCAGCGGATAATTCAGGGTTGTTTGGTGTCCAGTGTGTGCACACGCAAACATACATTGAAGGAGAGTGTCTCTGACTCCCGCCATTCATAATTCGAAACAAAAATTTAGACCACAGCGTGTGGTGCAGCAGCCGCTCGAAAACGATCCGCCGACTGCAGCACCATTGTGGGCAAGAGCTCGCGAAACTCCTCCAAGAAGCGGATAATTCAGGGTTGTTTGGTGTCCAGTGTGTGCACACGCAAACATACATTGAAAGAGAGTG
>NW_916934.1:0-1994 GCF_000209065.1 Trypanosoma cruzi
CGCCGTAGTGAGCAGCCACGTACACAACGTAGGCGGTGCGGAACTCGTTGTTGCGGTGCACCAGCCAGCTGCCGTCAGTCACAGTCAGCGTGTTTGCCATGAGCATGGCGAAGCCGAGACGAAACGTGCTGGACACAACCTGCAGCACGCTGCCGCCAGCCACCACAACGTCCCCAAACACACACGCGCCCCCGTAGTACTCGGTGCTCGGCGCACTCCACGAGCTGTTCTGTATGGAGAACACGGAGCCGCCGCTGACACGCAGGTCCGACGCAAGAGCGTACATCACGTGCGTCCGCGACGTGACAGCGCAGTTGTCCATGTAGAATACGCTGGACATGTTCGCCATGAGGCCGCGCTCCACGAGGATCGCAGCGCACAATTCCCCGCCACACACCAGCGTCGACCGCGTCATGACAAACCGCGTCGACAGTAGCCGGACGCCGTCCAGGACAAGCGCGGGGCCGTACCGAAATCCCTCGTGGCCAGGGGTCGTCGGCACGTACTGCGACCCGCCAACCGTCGAACGCAGCGTTGAGTTCGCCAGCAGCACACTCGAGTGCTGCGGCATCGCGCCATGCAGCACAATCGTGCCCTCCAGCGACGTCACATTCGTCATGCTGACGAGGGCGTGCGGCATCAGGCGCGCCGTGCTCTCGCTGAGGCCGCCAATCCGCAGCTGCGCGCCGCCCGCAAGCACGCAGTGACGCAGCGTCACGTTCAGCGAGTCAGCGAACGCGTCCATCGAGCGCAGGTCCACCGCCACAGTGATAAGCCCGCTGAACACCACCGAGTCGAAGCACGCCGTCGCCCGCCCGCCGCCAACCGTCACCGACTCCGTCAGCGTCACGCCACTCACGCAGCCCTGCGCATCGCCACCGCCACCGGCCCTCGCAGGCGGCACGTCGAACGGCAGACACGCATCGCCCACGCCGCCGGCACGGCAGCTGCACACGCAGTCAGAGAACGACGCCGTCAGCGCATCGAAGCACGCCAGAGCGGCCGCACAGCCGTCGCACGGCACCACGCTCACGGACGACAGGCCGGCCATGCGGTAGTCGCCGCTGCTCCGCAGCACACGGCCGCCGGCACGGTTGCGCTGCACCGACACGACGCCGCTCGCGATCGTCGGCCCGGAGACAAGCGTCGCGCCAGCGGCAGCGCAGCGCGCAATCGACACGGCACCGCCGCTCAGCGTCACCCCCGACAGCGACGCCACCGACAACGCCTCGCCCACCGCCCACACGTCGCGCAGCTCCAGCCACCCGCCGGCACCGACCGTCCCACCGTCGCAGCGCACCAGCGACGACGCAACAGACCCCTCGACGCCCACGAAGCGCAGCACCGAATCAAGTACCGCGATGCGCTCGCCAAGCACAATGCCGCCGCCGCTGCTCACAACCGACGCGTTCGTCACGGAGAACACCGAGTGGCTCTGCAGACTGAGAATCGACGAGGACGCCACATTCATCGCGGACGCGGTCGGACCGCCCAACGCCTCCAGCGACACGCCGTCAAACACCACCGCGCTCGACAGCAGGTCCACGCCGCCGCCAACGTACACCGCCGAACCGCCCGCATGCAACGACCTCAGCACAGTGTTGCTCACACGCAGCTGCGACTGCAACAGCGACGTCGCGTGCAGCACAAGCGGCGACGCCACCGCGTCCGTCAGTCCGCTCAGCTGCGAGTAGCGCATCGGCCCCGCCGTCACAATCGTCGAGTCACGGACCGTCACGTTCGTGTGTGCCGGCAGGTTGTGCACAAACACGAGCGAGCAGTAGCTCCCGGACAGCCCGCTCACGCTCACCTCCAGGCTCCGGTCACTCGCCGGCTCGCCGCTGTAGCCCCGCACGTAGATCTGCGCACCGCCGTCGCACACGCAGTTCCTCAATTCGATGCGCAGCGCACCGGGAAGCATCGCCGGCACGTCGAACACAACAGCCACGCCGTTCGTGATGGACACGCCGTCCATCAGCACCGTGTCCACGGCG
>NW_916935.1:0-1995 GCF_000209065.1 Trypanosoma cruzi
ACCGTAACTGTTTCTGTTTTGTTTTCATTGCATTGAGTGGGCGACCTCTCTCTCTCTCCCTGTGTGTTTGTTTTGCTTTACGGGAGTAATGAGAGTGTGTGTGCGCTGGTAGTCCCACGCTTCGGCTTTTTGTTTTGTTTTTCTTTTTGATTTTGTGGTTGAGTGCACCCATTCCGCGGCTGCGTGTGTGTGTGTGTGATGATATGAGTAATTTGCGTGTGTGCTTATCTGCCTCTCTCTGCCGTTGCTTTCTTCAGACTCTCTTGTGGCGCACAGCTGCTCTGCAAGTATAGGCGCTGACAAACACACACACACATGCACACACATGCCGTGCTTAAAACGCTGAGAATGCACGCACGCACAGGATTGTGGCTGCCGAGGCCCTCGCGAGGGGGAAAAAACCTGCATTTTTTTTTTTTGACATGTTGCTCGGTGTGTGCTGACGCGTGACGAATAACAACACGCCCCAATAAGCAGAAAAGAAGTAAAACAAAATGGCGCTGAGCGGCACACCGGTAAGCCAAAAATACGCAATCACCAATAAAAAAGCCGGCGATCACCCAGCAGGCACATCAAGCGTCCTCAAAACCAACCTGGAACAGACAAAAAAAAAGAGGCAATCATAGAAAACAAAGATCCCCGCCCCCAAACAGGAAAAACATTAAAGAAAACGCGATTCTTTTTTTTGTCCTTACTGCCGGGGTTGGCCGCCGCAAGAAATAAAAAATGGTAGGGCGGTGGCCCCGGACGCTAGATACAGCACGACGTGTCGAATTATCCAAGTTGCAGCGGCTGCCCCGGACGTTAGATACAGCACGACGTGTCGAATTATCCAGTTGCAGCGGCTGCCCCGGACGTTAGATACAGCACGACGTGTCGAATTATCCAAGCTGCAGCGGTGGCCTCGGGCGTTAGATATATGACGACTTACAGTAGTAACCACGCTGCGGCTGCGCATCCTAAACACGTCTTTTTCGTTTTCCAGGGGACAACGCAAATGTGCTCGATTGTTCGAAGATCGACATTAATACTTTACGTGAAAAGGAGTCGCGCGACCGCATTTTTTTAGCTCAGTGGCAAACACGCTCACAATGTCATCCGGGGACGCGGGTTCGATTCCCGCAGAAGCCTAAGTTTTTTCCATTTTTTTTTTTTTTTGAATTCTTGTTTCATATTGCTTTTTAAACTTCTGGTTTGCAGGACGGTGTGCGAGTTCTGCAATCGCACTGATTCCATCTGTTTCGTGGTTTGTGCGGCTGCGGCTGCGGTGGTGGCCGCGTGAGAGTGAGTGTGAGAGAGCCATGCACCGCCCGCATACACACACTTCCTTCTCTCTCTGTGTGTGTGTCCCCTTGCATGGACTCTCGTCGTCGCCTCACCCCACGAAGCACACACAATAATGTGCCCATTGTATATATGCATGCACACCCATGCAGGCCCGTTGGTGCTCTCTTTTGCACGACACGCACCGCTGCCGTCCTGCCTGGCTGCATGGGCGGAGCACCGTAACTGTTTCTGTTTTGTTTTCATTGCATTGAGTGGGCGACCTCTCTCTCTCTCCCTGTGTGTGTGTTTTGCTTTACGGGAGCAATGAGAGTGTGTGTGCGCTGGTAGTCCCACGCTTCGGCTTTTTGTTTTGTTTTTCTTTTTGATTTTGTGGTTGAGTGCACCCATTCCGCGGCTGCGTGTGTGTGTGTGCGATGATATGAGTAATTTGCGTGTGTGCTTATCTGCCTCTCTCTGCCGTTGCTTTCTTCAGACTCTCTTGTGGCGCACAGCTGCTCTGCAAGTATAGGCGCTGCCAAACACACACACACATGCACACACATGCCGTGCTTAAAACGCTGAGAATGCACGCACGCACAGGATTGTGGCTGCCGAGGCCCTCGCGAGGGGGAAAAAACCTGCATTTTTTTTTTTTGACATGTTGCTCGGTGTGTGCTGACGCGTGACGAATAACAACACGCCCCAATAAGCAGAAAAGAAGTAAAACAA
>NW_916936.1:0-1996 GCF_000209065.1 Trypanosoma cruzi
GGCTGAGCGCTGATGGTCGCCAAGTTGTCGTTCCATTGATTGATGTGGGCGGCTCTTGCGTCAGCAACAATCCAATGCGCTCCGCACGGAACCGCGCGTGGACATCTGAGCTGCACGCCAATATTTTTTATCCTCCAAACGAGCCCGGGCACACTCATATGGGCATTGCAGTGCCAACCGCCTTCCTTCAAGTGCCGCCCACTTGCTCCAAACAGCGGTGTGCTTCTTCCTCTTCAGAGAGGCTCGAATGGACTCAGGGTTCCTCGGCATGATGATGGCAGCCACAGAGTGTCGCAACGAGGTGCGATTCATCCCTTTGTCCTGGCCCCGCCTTGCAACGAATTCGCCGCCTGCTAATGGTGAGAACGCCGCCCACGTGGTGGCTCAATGGCGGGTAATTCGCTGGGCAAAGACAAAGTGTCGTTGGACACACAGCCTCAGAGTGTGGTCGTGGGCGTGTGTGTCTCGTGAATGCCGTCCGAGCCATGAATTCACCCATAAATCTCTCCCTCAATGAATATGCTTTGCGCTAGGCTTCACAAGAATAGATAGGAGAGAATAATCGCCTGGGCCGCTGGACGAATCCTAAAATTATCTAAAGAAAACAAGCAAGACGGGGAAAAGGGGTAAATGGAGAGGCAGCGGGTTCGCCACATCCTCAATGTTTGCTCCAAGTAAATGCATGTGTATTCGGAGAGCCACTCTCCTGACACGGCGCAGTCTATTCAGATTGGTGATCTTTCTTCCTTGAGAAGTGGAAAATTTTGTGCACATCCAACCACAAGACCCCGCCGCGAGGTGGGGATCAAAAGAGGATGAGTGGGAAAGCAGAAAAGAAAAAAGCATTCGTCTTGTCGTTATCGGTTCCTCGACTCCTTCCACCGCGGTGTTTTATAGCATTCATAAGATGGGCAAGCATCGTAAATAAATATATTCGTTTTATCAGGAGGATATATTAATCCAGACAACCAAGCTTCCTCGCGTTCATTCTCCTCACAAGCTCCTACAAGAAATTATTATTGGGTGTTCCTCCAGACACACCTCCGTTCACACCATTCCTCTCACAACCATTTAAAAAAAAAAAAACCAAAAAAAGAAAAAAAAAAAAAAACGGAAAATGACAAACAAATTCAAAAAAAAAAAAAAAAACTACGCTCCAACAATGCAAATGGCTTCTTTTCTATAAATGCTGCTTCACACACGCGCTGCTTCTTTTGCGTTCTTGACGCAAGATCCGGTTCAATTTGGAAAAATACTAGTTTGACCTGAAATAAATAGCAGAGAAAAAATAGAGGCCGCTCAGGACCGCACATATATATATATATATATATTACTATCAAAGCATCCCCTTTCAATTGGGGATAAATGTACCCGTAAGGAATTAAAAATAACTAAACAAGATAAATTAACAGTACTGGCTAACAACTGGCACATTCCCAATTGAGCGATTACAACACGCGTTTTTTTACAAAATCATTAACACATTGAAATAAAAATAAGAACCAACATAATCAATGGAATCGGGGGAAAAACTGACAGCAAACTGCTCACGTCTCCAGTTCCATTAATTGTATCGATGACAATACATACATCGTCGTACTTTGGACACAAAATCCTCCCTTTCATGAACAGCCCAGTTGGTGTAATACCGCTGCCCTCCGGGCATTTGTGCCACGCATCATCTCCAAGGTACCGCACGCTCACCTCGCCCTTCTCACACGACACCTCAGCGCACACGTCACCAATAAAACCCACGAAATCGGCGAGTCCATCCCCTTTGAAGCACTTTGACGTCGGGCCAACGCGACTCCCACGCATGAGGGTTGCGTTCCCCATTGCACCCAGTGTTGGCGAACGGTCGAATGTAAGGGCAGAAGTCCATTAAAAACCGGGCGAACCGCCAAGTTTGGGATTCGAAAAGTACTGATATTGTGGGGGAAGGGGAGCGTCGTAGAGTTCTATTGTACAGTGCCCCAGCTCCAGACGATCCGATGTG
>NW_916938.1:0-1997 GCF_000209065.1 Trypanosoma cruzi
TTTCAGGGCCTTCGAATTTCACAGTAGCGATTCGCGTTCGTTTGCTTTCTTTCCTAGTGTGTCTGTGTTCAAGAATTGGAGAACAGCAGCAACAGCAGCAATACACCAGAAAGGTCAGTGAGGAGCAGAGCAGAGCACCCACGCAGAGTGCGGGGCACGAGACAATCCGGGAGGGACGGCACGGAGGACCATCGCCCACAGAAAAGAGCAGCAACACGGCAAGTCACGGCGGGCCGTCGGTGTGTGCGGGCCAGCCCTCACGCGGTGCAACACGCCCCACCCAACAGGGAATGACAGACAGACAGGCGGAGGGAGATGAATGGATGCCGCCAAGAGTCACTCACAATCAACATGGCCCGTGAGCATGCGGCCACTCCACGCAGGAACACAGGAAAAAAGGGTGAGAGGGAAAAAAACAAGAAGCAGCACAAACACACAAAAGAAACAAACACCAGGCGGGAAAAGCATCGCCAAAGGCCACACCCTGGCCAGCGACTCCACACCAGCCCTCACACACACACACACACACACCATCGCAGTGCCGTCAGTCCGCGGGTGAGAGGATTCGGCCCTCCACACAACAAACGCACACACCGCCAGCAATCAACCACCAATGGACGAGGAAGAGAAGAGACACACCGCCACCGCCTCCAGTTCAATCCCACGGCCAATGGTATACAGCCACAGCCAGCTGCCGGCACACAACGCACACGGAGCTAGCAATCGCCCAAAGAGCCACACACACAGAAGCGGATCCTCACCCAGCCATAACGCGATGCCTCACTCCATGCGGTCACACAAAGTGCATCATTTCCTCAATAGAACTTATTCTTCGTCCATCCCTTAGAGGTGCTTCTGTTGGTGACGGGCCTTCGAACACAATAGAAGAAAATGGACAATGCAGTAACGCCGTGACACCGCCAGCCACAACGATTCTCTCATACCGGGGCAATTCTCCAATTACGCCTCGTATGCGCACAGAATCAAAATAACATATAAAAATCACCCAATGTTTTTCACCAGAAACCAAACAACCCCTTCCCTCCCTAATTTCTTCTGTCACTGTTAAGTTCGATAGTGTTGGTCATTTTGGGCATTTGTGTGCGGTGCTGCCGTCTGGAGATGGTGCACCCGCACCGCATGCTCACACACAAGCATCCAAAAATACATAAATCCCACAATATTTTTTTACCACAAATCAAACTGTCTCGTTCACTTTCAATTTCCTAATCTATTTTCCTATTATTATTATTATTATTATTATTATTATTATTTTTTGCACACTTTGGAGAGCCTCTTCTCTTCTAAAGTCTCTGTACGATATTGGCACTTGGTACTGGCGCACCTCTTCCTCCCAGAACACCGAGTCTCACGGCTCTCGTCGCTCGCATTATTGGAATTGTCGACATCACACCTCTCCCAGTCGTTCATCGGCGTGCTGTCTGCCTGCTGCACATAAATAATCTCCCACGACATGTCTCGGGATAACTCCTCCCAACCACTAAAATACGCCGCCAGGCACTCAGTGAACTGCCTCACGGTGCTGGCGGTGGTGTGGTGCTCACCCGCCGTAGTCATCCGCAGCCCAACCAGAGTCATTGGATTGGACTCCGAGAAAAAAAGCCGTCCACCAGCGGAAAGTTTGTGGCCCACGGTTTGTACAGCACCCCGTACTTTATTTTACGGATCGTTTTTTCATATTCACTCGGCAGCAAACCTTCATCTCCCTTGGGATGCAATTCAGGGGCCAACTTCAAGACGCAGGGCTTTGCTTGACGTCCTGTTGGCGGCTCAAACTCCGTGAGTTTCGTCCCCATTGTCTTGACAAAGGCACTCTCCGTGAACGATTTCAAAGCAAACCATCCAAAAAATATTGGCAAAATATTATCCTTCGACGCCAACATCAGCTTCAAAAAGCCATTTTATTTTGTTACACGTGGGAAACGTTCCAATGTCCGTTCCTCGAGGTAAGCAGATATCGGTGCATTGAAAAGGAT
>NW_916939.1:0-1997 GCF_000209065.1 Trypanosoma cruzi
CGTACAGCACGCCAACGACACCAACCACGCGGTGCTGCACGCGGGCACCGGGCATCGCCAGTGCAAACACAGAGCAAAAGAAAATGCCGAGGTGCATCGCGTGCGCCACGACGTACGTCAGGCTCGGGAAGCGCATCGTCGCCCACGCACTCGCAGCGTCCACGCCGCGCCACCGCTGGAAGGCCGCCGTCACACCGCAGTGCACGCACCCAAACACAGCGGCGAGCAGCGCGTTGCCCACCACCATCCACAGCGGGTCAAGGGCAGCGAACACCGACAGGAAGTACGGCAGCGCAACGGTGCTCGCACGCTCCTGCGCCGAGGCGCATGAAATCCTCGCAAACACGCCGAGCGCCTGCATCTCCAGGATGGAGCCCAGCCCGCCAGTCACCACCACGGCAACAGCCGCCGCACCCGCAACAACGCCGGTGATTGCCGAGAGGGCGCTGGCAGCGGCGGGCAGCGTGTTGGACCTGATCGTGAAGGACCCAAGCAGCACACCCTTGCAGCCCCCGAACACCGCCGCAGCGTCGCAGCGAATGACTATCGTCTCGTCGGCAGCAGTGAAGTAACCGCGGTACACGGGCACAGCCAGCTCCAGGACGGTGGACGGATTCGTCGCGCTGCGCATCCACGTCGCGTTGCTCAACATCGCTCCCCACGAACCGCCAAACCCGCTCGGCTGCGCCGTCGACACCGGCACGAAGCTCAGGTGCGTGCTGAGCTGCGGATCGCGTGCCCACCGAAACGGCGGCGGCAGCGACACCATCAGCAGTGTCGGGACGGCGCTCCCACCGCCGCGGATGTCGTTCTGCGTCAGGTCTCCACCAGCCGCCGTCGTCGTCACGGCAAGCGTCGGGCACGCCACGTCGCTCCACCACAGCGTGCTGCTCACCGACGCTGTCGGGGTCCGCGTGGGCGACAGCGCCACCGTCTCCGTCACCTGCAGGGTCTCCGTCGGCCCGTAGTGCGTCGGACTGTAGTGCGCCGCGCTCAGGCTCGGTGTTGGTGTCGGCGTCGCCGTCCACGTTGTTGTCAGACTGCGCGTCTCCGTCAGCGTCGCCGTGTGGCTCAGCAGCGGCATGCCAGACGTGCGGTTGCACCCGTCCACGTGCGGCAGGTAAACCGGCAGGCAGTCGCGCCCGTACCCGCCCTCAGCACAGCGGCAGCGGCACGACCCCGACATCGCCCTCGTCGCAGCAGCAAAGCAGCTCACGTCGGCGTCGCACACGCCACACGCCACGGGGCGAAATTCCCCGATGATGCCGGCGGACCTGTAGTCCATCGGCTGCAGCGCCTGCCCGTTGAGCGTCAGGCACCCCACGACGAACCTTCGGCCGGCGCCCCCGAGTGCAACGGTGCCGTCCATCACGACGGGCCCACTGCCGGCGTTCCCATAGAGCGTCAGCGTGCTCTGCGCAAGGTCCGCACGGCGCGGGTACGACGGCACCGACAGAAGCCTGCCGCTGATGCTGTTGTCGCGCACCGACAGCCACGACCCGGAAGCAAACGACGCCGACCCCCGCAGCTCCAGCAGCGCGCCATCGGTCAGCGCACCGGCGTTGTCGTTCACTACGACGGCGGACGCGTTGGCCTCCACCCCGCTGTCAAACACCAACCCATGCGCGGCGTACACCTGGCTCCCCGACACGCGCAGCACAGCGCCCCCCGACGCTACCACGCGCGCACTCGCGTACAACGCAACGTCGCCACCGAGCACAGCCGCGTCCAGCGCGACACCGCCACCGACGAGCTCCAGCACGGCGCCGTCCACCACCACCGTCCGCCCACCAGTCATCACGGTCACGAGAGCAACGCCGGACACAACCAGCACGGACCGCATGAGCCGCAGACCCGACAGCACAAGCACCGGTGCGTACGGCGAGGACTGCGAGCCGGGAAGATACACAAGCGGCGTCGACCTCGCGGCAACCAGCAGGGAGTCCGTCACCGTCAGCACGGACCCCGCGGGGAACGTGCTGACGGTGAGCACAAGC
>NW_916940.1:0-1997 GCF_000209065.1 Trypanosoma cruzi
TTGATTAGGATACAAGCAAACACGCAGAACTGCGGATAAAAGAAAAAAAAAAAAAAAAGGCTGTTCAATAAAAATAATTAGAAAAGATGTGATGATAAATAATACAAACTCCCATTTATAAAATACAAAAGCCATATGCAAAAAAAAAAAAAAAATCTGCAACATAACTGACGTGGTGGCATTTCATTGGCATTCCACCAGAAACAAAAAAACGCTAACGAAAAAAATACAGAATAAACTGTCCTGTCAGCCGAGTGGGCGGTCAAAAGAAGCTTATCATCACTGATGTCCCACAGTGGGGACTCGGCGGGAAGCGGTTCCCTCTCAAACACATCCACAGAGGCACCACGGATGACGCCATCACGCAGCGCACACGCAAGGTCATCCTCGTTCTGCGTGATGCCGCGGCCAATGCTGATGTACACCGCGCTCGGCTTCATCATGGAGAAGAGCTCCTTGTTAAAAAACCGCTTTGTCTCCTCCGTCCCCGGGAGGATGTTGACCACGAAGTCGGATTCACGCAACACACGCTCCCGCTCCGCATCGCCGTGCACAAGACGCACGCCATACTCGTCCACCTCCTTCGTGGGCGCGGACCGCCTCACACCCGTCACCTCCATCCCAAAGGCACTGAGAAGTTTGGCGCTGGCCTGCCCAATGTCGCCGTAGCCAATGATGCCCACCTTCCTCCCACGCAGTTCAACCATGAGGAAGGGGTCCCACTTGTGCTCCGCGCGACTCGCCAGGGAGCGCCACGTCTGCCGGTAGAAGTATAGCATGGAGTACATCACGTGCTCTGCCAGGATGGAGGAGTAGCAGCCTCGCGCGTTTGTTAAAGGAATGTCCTGCAGTTCTTTGACAAGTTCGTTCAATTTATAGCTGTCCAGACCAGAAGAAATGCTGTGAATCCAACGGACACGACGCTGCTCCTTCGGCAGATGATAGTCGTCACAAAGGAACTTGAGTGCTTCTCGACCGGCTTTATTCGCAATGAGAAGAACGATGGGTTCTCCAGATTGCTTTACGTCCATAAAATCTTCTTGAGGGTTTCCATGGCACCGTACCACATGCTTAAATCCACCATGCAAGGAGACTTCTTTCATAACTTCATCCAACAAGAACTGCGAAATCGTAGTTGCAACGCAAAGTGTGCAGTCAAACACGTTCATAGTTAACCTTGAATATAAACTTAACTTGATTAGGATACAAGCAAACACGCAGAACTGCGGATAAAAGAAAAAAAAAAAAAAAAGGCTGTTCAATAAAAATAATTAGAAAAGATGTGATGATAAATAATACAAACTCCCATTTATAAAATACAAAAGCCATATGCAAAAAAAAAAAAAAAATCTGCAACATAACTGACGTGGTGGCATTTCATTGGCATTCCACCAGAAACAAAAAAACGCTAACGAAAAAAATACAGAATAAACTGTCCTGTCAGCCGAGTGGGCGGTCAAAAGAAGCTTATCATCACTGATGTCCCACAGTGGGGACTCGGCGGGAAGCGGTTCCCTCTCAAACACATCCACAGAGGCACCACGGATGACGCCATCACGCAGCGCACACGCAAGGTCATCCTCGTTCTGCGTGATGCCGCGGCCAATGCTGATGTACACCGCGCTCGGCTTCATCATGGAGAAGAGCTCCTTGTTAAAAAACCGCTTTGTCTCCTCCGTCCCCGGGAGGATGTTGACCACGAAGTCGGATTCACGCAACACACGCTCCCGCTCCGCATCGCCGTGCACAAGACGCACGCCATACTCGTCCACCTCCTTCGTGGGCGCGGACCGCCTCACACCCGTCACCTCCATCCCAAAGGCACTGAGAAGTTTGGCGCTGGCCTGCCCAATGTCGCCGTAGCCAATGATGCCCACCTTCCTCCCACGCAGTTCAACCATGAGGAAGGGGTCCCACTTGTGCTCCGCGCGACTCGCCAGGGAGCGCCACGTCTGCCGGTAGAAGTATAGCATGGAGTACATCACGTGCTCTGCCAG
>NW_916942.1:0-1998 GCF_000209065.1 Trypanosoma cruzi
CACCAAACAACCCTGAATTATCCGCTTCTTGGAGGAATTTCGCGAGCTCTTGCCCACAATGGTGCTGCAGTCGGATAATTGTTTTCGAGCGGCTGCTGCACCACACGCTGTGGTCTAAATTTTTGTTTTGAATTATGAATGGCGGGAGTCAGAGACACTCTCTTTCAATGTATGTTTGCGTGTGCACACACTGGACACCAAACAACCCTGAATTATCCGCTTCTTGGAGGAATTTCGCGAGCTCTTGCCCACAAGGGTGCTGCAGTCGGCGGATCGTTTTCGAGCGGCTGCTGCACCACACGTTGTGGTCTAAATTTTTGTTTTGAATTATGAATGGCGGGAGTCAGAGGCACTCTCTTTCAATGTATGTTTGCGTGTGCACACACTGGACACCAAACAACCCTGAATTATCCGCTTCTTGGAGGAGTTTCGCGAGCTCTTGCCCACAAGGGTGCTGCAGTCGGCGGATCGTTTTCGAGCGGCTGCTGCACCACACGCTGTGGTCTAAATTTTTGTTTCGAATTATGAATGGCGGGAGTCAGAGGCACTCTCTTTCAATGTATGTTTGCGTGTGCACACACTGGACACCAAACAACCCTGAATTATCCGCTTCTTGGAGGAATTTCGCGAGCTCTTGCCCACAATGGTGCTGCAGTCGGCGGATCGTTTTCGAGCGGCTGCTGCACCACACGCTGTGGTCTAAATTTTTGTTTTGAATTATGAATGGCGGGAGTCAGAGGCACTCTCTTTCAATGTATGTTTGCGTGTGCACACACTGGACACCAAACAACCCTGAACTATCCGCTGCTTGGAGGAATTTCGCGAGCTCCTGCCCACAAGGGTGCTGCACTCGGCGGATCGTTTTCGAGCGGCTGCTGCACCACACGCTGTGGTCTAAATTTTTGTTTTGAATTATGAATGGCGGGAGTCAGAGGCACTCTCTTTCAATGTATGTTTGCGTGTTCACACACTGGACACCAAACAACCCTGAACTATCCGCTGCTTGGAGGAATTTCGCGAGCTCTTGCCCACAATGGTGCTGCAGTCGGCGGATCGTTTTCGAGCGGCTGCTGCACCACACGCTGTGTCTAAATTTTTGTTTGAATTATGAATGGCGGGAGTCAGAGACACTCTCTTTCAATGTATGTTTGCGTGTGCACACACTGGACACCAAACAACCCTGAATATCCGCTGCTTGGAGGAATTTCGCGAGCTCTTGCCCACAATGGTGCTGCACTCGGCGGATCGTTTTCGAGCGGCTGCTGCACCACACGCTGTGGTCTAAATTTTTGTTTCGAATTATGAATGGCGGGAGTCAGAGACACTCTCTTTCAATGTATGTTTGCGTGTGCACACACTGGACACCAAACAACCCTGAATTATCCGCTGCTTGGAGGAGTTTCGCGAGCTCTTGCCCACAATGGTGCTGCAGTCGGCGGATCGTTTTCGAGCGGCTGCTGCACCACACGCTGTGGTCTAAATTTTTGTTTCGAATTATGAATGGCGGGAGTCAGAGACACTCTCTTTCAATGTATGTTTGCGTGTGCACACACTGGACACCAAACAACCCTGAATTATCCGCTTCTTGGAGGAATTTCGCGAGCTCTTGCCCACAAGGGTGCTGCAGTCGGCGGATCGTTTTCGAGCGGCTGCTGCACCACACGCTGTGGTCTAAATTTTTGTTTCGAATTATGAATGGCGGGAGTCAGAGGCACTCTCTTTCAATGTATGTTTGCGTGTGCACACACTGGACACCAAACAACCCTGAATTATCCGCTTCTTGGAGGAATTTCGCGAGCTCTTGCCCACAAGGGTGCTGCAGTCGGCGGATCGTTTTCGAGCGGCTGCTGCACCACACGCTGTGGTCTAAATTTTTGTTTCGAATTATGAATGGCGGGAGTCAGAGGCACTCTCCTTCAATGTATGTTTGCGTGTGCACACACTGGACACCAAACAACCCTGAATTATCCGCTGCTTGGAGGAGTTTCGCGAGCTCTT
>NW_916944.1:0-2000 GCF_000209065.1 Trypanosoma cruzi
TCCCGGTGTCACAGTCAACCGAGATGGATGAGGCCGCACTGCGTCTTCCGCCCCTCTCATCGTCCTCTCTGTCCACTGCAGTCACACACCACACGCACCGCAGAGCGGCGTCGCGACCACCATCCGGATGTCTGTGAGCCAATTGGAATGCAAAATCGATGTGGACCCTTTTTCCCCGTGTTTGAGTGCCGCCGTGCTTCCTTATGTTTCCTTTGTTGTGTATGTCGGGCGCGCATGGTGTCGCTGATTGCTGTGCAATGCCGACTCGCGTGAACGAGAAACGATGCTTTGACTGCTGGCGACCGGCGAGCTCTCCACTCCACTTACGCACCAACACCAACAACACCTTTCGGACGCGCTTGATGGCCGGCGGTCGTAACGCTGCCACGTGGTCTGCCTCGGCTCTTGTGTGTCGTGCACGGCATCGGGACCGCCCCGTGATGCAGCCACTCGGTAACAGGAGCGGTGCCAGTGGTCATGTGGCTTTTTGCCGGGATTCCGCCACTCGGCACGGTGGCTGTACGGGGCTGTGTGGGCGGTGGGGAAGGCGATGGTGTCACTGACTTGATTGCGTCTGCGCTGCTTTGCTTCGGCGGCTGTACTGTGATGGTTATTGTGTATGACCGGATGCCTCTGCGTGCCACTGTGTTTGGTTACTGTTGTTGCTGTCTTTTTTGACCGTGCAGTTAGAGATACTTTTGCTTGACCAGTACAACTATCGTTTCAAGGTGTTAGGGATTACTTGCAGTATTAGGATTAGTAGCATTAGTATAACGATCTGGCGGAATCGTGTCACTGGATTCGCAATCTGTAGGAAGGGATTTGCTAGGCAGGAATTACGGTCGACGGGGCGAGTGCGACACGCCACGATAGCCTTGTTGATACGTGTTTGGGTTGGTGGATGCGGTCTGCGGTGGGTGCGTGTCCGCGCAGCCGGCACCGTGTGCAGCGCAGGGCCATTGCGGCTGTGCGTGTGGCGCTGCTTATGGCGTTGGCGGTGGCTGCTGCTGCGGCGTGGATGCCCGCGGTGCATGCGGTGGTGTTGCGACTGCGGGGCGGCACGGTGGACAGAGCCATCACGGTTGGCCGCGCCGTGGACACGGTGCTGATGGACGGCGTGTACATCACGAACGGCGTGGCTGTGGTGTTCGACGTGCCGGCGATGCTTCCCGGCGCGCTGCGCATCGAACTGAGGAACTGCGTGTGCGACGGCGGTGCGCAGATCTACGTGCGGGGCTACAGCGGCGAGCCGGCGAGTGACCGGAGCCTGGAGGTGAGCGTGAGCGGGCTGTCCGGCGGCTACTGCTCGCTTGTGTTTGTGCACAACCTGCCGGCACACACGAACGTGACGGTCCGTGACTCGACGATTGTGACGGCGGGGCCGATGCGCTACTCCCAGCTGAGCGGGCTGACGGACGCGGTGGCGTCGCCGCTTGTGCTGCACGCGACGTCGCTGCTGCAGTCGCAGCTGCGTGTGAGCAGCACTGTGCTGAGGTCGTCGCAGACGGGCGGGTCGGCGGTGTACGTTGGCGGCGGTGTGGACCTGCTGTCGAGCGCGGTGGTGCTTGACGGCGTGTTGCTGGAGGCGTCGGGCGGTTCGACCGCTTCCGCGATGCATGTGGCGTCCTCGTCGCGTTTCAGTTTGCGGAGCCACTCGGTGTTCTCCGTGACGAACGTGTCGGTTGTGAGCAGCGGCGGCGGCATTGTGCTTGGAGAGCGCCTCGCGGTGTCCGACTCGGTGCTGCGCTTCGTGGGCGTCGAGGGGTCAGTCGCGTCGTCGCTGGTGCGCTGCGACGGTGGGACGGTCGGTGCCGGCGGGTGGCTGGAGCTGCGCGACGTGTGGGCGGTGGGCGAGGCGTCGTCTGTGGCGTCGCTGTCGGGGGTGACGCTGAGCGGCGGTACCGTGTCGATTGCGCGCTGCGCTGCCACCGGCGTTACTCTTGTCTCCGGGCTGACGATCGCGAGCGGTGCCGTGTCGGTGCAGTGCAACCGTGCTGGCG
>NW_916946.1:0-2001 GCF_000209065.1 Trypanosoma cruzi
CGCACACACAACCGTCGCCGCGTGACCGGGTCCAGCGGAAGGAGGAGGGAAGGAAGAGAAAGTGAGCCGCAGAGGCCCAACATGTCCCGGTGTGTGTTTAATTCCACGGTGCTGCTTCTTGTCATCGTGATGACGTGCTGCGGCAGTGGAGTTGCGCGTGCAAAGAAGGTGGGTGATCCAAAGCCTATGGTTATTTTTGTACCATGGGAAACGAGGGTTTATTGTGGCGCATTGAAGGGGCAAAGGCTATGGAGATAATGGTGTTAAGTCGTTTATTTTTCATTCTCTTGTTGAACTACTATGGCTTAATTGTGGGTATTGCCAAGATCAATTAGGGAGTTGCTTCTAGTGCCAGTGTTGGCATTTGGTCAGAGTACGTGAGTTTTACACGGGAGGAGTGGACGAAAGGAATCGCAGCGGAGAGCGTGATGGACTGGAGGACGGACATTGCCGTGGAGCGAAGAGAAGAGGCGGGTCACTTGTCTCAATTGAACGGTCGCAAGGCGTTGACGAAAGACGGCAAGGTTTTTCTGCCTGTGGAACGCCTTCCTGCGAAAAATGCCAGTGCGATGTTGGAAACTCCACACATGTGGGAGCCTGTGCCTGTTTTGGGTGACGCTGTTGGTGTCCAACGATGGGGGAAGCCGCATCACGTGGGGTGCTGGGAGCCTTTCCAAGGCTGTTGTTGACGGTCAGCTGCGAGCGAGGCCATGGAATGGGTTCTGGGGTATTAGCGGCAGGGGCGTGGTGGCGAATGGCACCGCGATTGTGTTTCCCCTGTGGATGTGAAGGCGGACAACACAAAAGTCCGCCCCATATTCCATTCGAAGGGCTGTGGCGGGACTTGGGGGTTCCCTGCGGAGGGTGTTGTTGACGGGATTGCGCTGATCCCAATCTCTTTGGGTGGGAGGGAAAACTCCTCGCGGTCGCGACGCATGGAGGCCATCACGGGAAAGTGCATGAGACCGGTGACATGGGGGAGGCATGGATGTAATTCGGCGGAGCTCATTTGAATGTCTTGAGTGAGGCCTTGAAGAGTGTTACGACTGGCGGTCGACTCGACATCGTGACGGCATCCATCGAGGGGAGGAGTGTAATGCTGTTTGCTTTGCCCAGGCAGAATAATATTCGGAGAGCGACGAGCGTGTTGCGTCTTTTTATGACTTATATGAATCGATTTTACCCCATTGGACCGTTATGTGCTGATGGTTTTTCTAAAAACACAGATACTCTGCTGTACAAGGGTGGTGAACTGGTTGCCCTGTACGAGTGGAATGCAGGACAAGGGCGTTTTGTGCTCGCACACCTCACTGAGCAGCTGGAGGAAATAAAGACTGCGCTGAAGAATTGGGATGCAGTCGACAAGAAAGTCACAACGCCTTGCAGTTCCACCAGCAAAGAGGGAACCGCATCCGACGGTGCCTGCAGCACTCCTATGCCCACGGATGGGCTGGTCGGATATTTGTCCAACGAGGGTGAGAGGAATTGCTGGGTGAACGAATATCTCGCGGCGAGTGCCACGGTGATTGGGACAGCAACGAAGGTTGAGGGCGGTGCGACGTTTGAGGGGTCTGGAGTGTGGGCAGAGTGGCCTGTGGGTAATCGGTGGCGGAATCAACGCTTCCACATTGTGAACAAGGACCTCACCCTTGTGGCGACGGCGACGATTGGGGCGGCTCCTGCGGGCAGCGGCAGCGCCCTTATGGTTGCTGTGGGTGGCGCTGGGGGCGTGAGGATGGTGGGACTGTCAGTCACGGCGGACAATGGGCGGGAGGTGGCGTTTGACGGTGAGGCGGGAGAAGTGCAGCACGGGAAGTGGGAGCTGGAGAGAACGTACCGGGTGGCAGTCGTGCTCCAGAACGGCATGGGCACCGTGTGCGTGGATGGCAAAACTTTGGGGAGCTCAGCAACGACAGTTACACGTGGGGCGCAGTTGCTCGACGTCTCATGCTTCTACGTTGGAGGTGACGGTCGCGGTGCTCAGGCTGCAGTCAGGTGACG
>NW_916947.1:0-2002 GCF_000209065.1 Trypanosoma cruzi
GTGTCACACACTGGACGCCAAACAACCCGGAACTATCCGCTGCTTGGAGGAATTTCGCGAGATCTTGCCCACAACGGTGCTGCACTCGGATAATCGTTTTCGAGCGGCTGCTGCACCACACGCTGTGGTCTAAATTTTTGTTTCGAATTATGAATGGTGGTGGTCAGAGACACTCTCTTTCAATGTCTGTTTGCGTGTTCACACACTGGACGCCAAACAACCCGGAACTATCCGCTGCTTGGAGGAATTTCGCGAGATCTTGCCCACAACGGTGCTGCACTCGGATAATCGTTTTCGAGTGGCTGCTGCACCACACGCTGTGGTCTATGTTTTTGTTTCGAATTATGAATGGTGGTGGTCAGAGACACTCTCTTTCAATGTCTGTTTGCGTGTTCACACACTGGACGCCAAACAACCCGGAACTATCCGCTGCTTGGAGGAATTTCGCGAGATCTTGCCCACAACGGTGCTGCACTCGGATAATCGTTTTCGAGCGGCTGCTGCACCACACGCTGTGGTCTATGTTTTTGTTTTGAATTATGAATGGTGGTGGTCAGAGACACTCTCTTTCAATGTCTGTTTGCGTGTTCACACACTGAACACCAAACAACCCGGAACTATCCGCTGCTTGGAGGAATTTCGCGAGATCTTGCCCACAACGGTGCTGCACTCGGATAATCGTTTTCGAGCGACTGCTGCACCACACGCTGTGGTCTATGTTTTTGTTTCGAATTATGAATGGTGGTGGTCAGAGACACTCTCTTTCAATGTCTGTTTGCGTGTTCACACACTGGACGCCAAACAACCCGGAACTATCCGCTGCTTGAGGAATTTCGCGAGATCTTGCCCACAACGGTGCTGCACTCGGATAATCGTTTTCGAGTGGCTGCTGCACCACACGCTGTGGTCTATATTTTTGTTTCGAATTATGAATGGTGTGGTCAGAGACACTCTCTTTCAATGTCTGTTTGCGTGTTCACACACTGAACGCCAAACAACCCGGAACTATCCGCTGCTTGGAGGAATTTCGCGAGATCTTGCCCACAACGGTGCTGCACTCGGATAATCGTTTTCGAGCGGCTGCTGCACCACACGCTGTGGTCTATGTTTTTGTTTCGAATTATGAATGGTGGTGGTCAGAGACACTCTCTTTCAATGTCTGTTTGCGTGTTCACACACTGGACGCCAAACAACCCGGAACTATCCGCTGCTTGGAGGAATTTCGCGAGATCTTGCTCACAGGGGTGCTGCACTCGGATAATCGTTTTCGAGCGGCTGCTGCACCACACGTTGTGGTCTATGTTTTTGTTTCGAATTATGAATGGTGGTGGTCAGAGACACTCTCTTTCAATGTCTGTTTGCGTGTTCACACACTGAACGCCAAACAACCCGGAACTATCCGCTGCTTGGAGGAATTTCGCGAGATCTTGCCCACAACGGTGCTGCACTCGGATAATCGTTTTCGAGTGGCTGCTGCACCACACGCTGTGGTCTAAAATTTTGTTTCGAATTATGAATGCTGGTGGTCAGAGGCACTCTCTTTCAATGTCTGTTTGCGTGTTCACACACTGAACGCCAAACAACCCGGAACTATCCGCTGCTTGGAGGAATTTCGCGAGATCTTGCCCACAACGGTGCTGCACTCGGATAATCGTTTTCGAGTGGCTGCTGCACCACACGCTGTGGTCTAAATTTTTGTTTCGAATTATGAATGGTGGTGGTCAGAGACACTCTCTTTCAATGTCTGTTTGCGTGTTCACACACTGAACGCCAAACAACCCGGAACTATCCGCTGCTTGGAGGAATTTCGCGAGATCTTGCCCACAACGGTGCTGCACTCGGATAATCGTTTTCGAGCGGCTGCTGCACCACACGCTGTGGTCTAAATTTTTGTTTCGAATTATGAATGGTGGTGGTCAGAGGCACTCTCTTTCAATGTCTGTTTGCGTGTTCACACACTGAACGCCAAACAACCCGGAACTATCCGCTGCTTGGAGGAATT
>NW_916948.1:0-2002 GCF_000209065.1 Trypanosoma cruzi
GGCCAATCCGCTTTACGCAGGGCAAAGATGGCCTTCTTCCGTCAAGGCAGCGTGTTGGCTAGTCCTGGAGTGCCATCGTCCATCCCCACCAAGTAAGATATTCAGCAGTGGTCCGAGTCCATGTAAGGGGCGAATGTCCAGTGGGAGATGCGTAGGGCGCAATACGCAGTCACGTCGGGGGACGGGGCATTACGATGTGTGATCCGTGTTGCCTGTGTCGGGTAATTTGCCAGCCCAAAATACATATCAATTAGAACAGCGGCGAAATTATCGCCTCCAGTCGTTGTTGGTATATATGAATGTCCCAGAGCTCATGATGTCAATTCATGTCACCCGCGATAATCTCTTCGGGCACAAGCGACAAACGATAATGATAAATGCGGATTATTGACCAATTGCTGTGGGAGGGTTGTAGAGATTCGCCACGCAAATGCTGGAACAGCCCAGTGGAAATGCACGGACAGCAATGGTCTCCAGAAGGTCTGTGCCAGGGAGCGACAGGCGCTCGCACGGTAGAGAGTGGCGCACCAGAATGGCAACGCCACCACCGCGCCCAGTGAGGCCCGAAGGCAGTCATTATGGCCACATAATTTCGTCGCAACTTCACTGCGGTTATTTAGTTCCTGCAGAAGAACGGTGTCAGGTGGACGCTGCTCCAATCGCGCCGCAAATGCAATCTTTTTCACGGACGAGAGGCCTGCAATGTTAAGCTGCCAAATATTGATGAAGCCATCCTCCCCGGGCCAGGGTTCTTGTGGAGGTCACCGCCACGGGTGATATCAACGGAGTGACCGCTGCGAAAAGTTCGTGCAGTTCTGACCGACAGTCTGCAGGCAGACCGCCTCCTCTCCCCGCACCGGGCATGACGTGGAACCTTCTCGAGGGGTGAAGTCGTCTTGGCCTCCGTCGGGCTCGCCGCAACGCCCTGCCGCGGAGTTCATATATGCAACCAAAGACCCAGTACCGCGAAAAGGTGCTGACACCATCGCTGGAGTACACTGCAATAACTATATCGTGTAACTGTCTCGTGTGTCTGCCTACGGTCACAAAAAAAACGCAAAGCACTTAAGGGCAAATACAACCACAACGGGACGTCAAAAAACAAGCAGGATGAATGTTGAAACGCAACACCGCACGGCTGCCCACGCCGTGGCGAGCCACGGGAAATATGCTGGAAAGTAAGAAAGGATAAATCCGTCTTCCATTACGCATTCACTCAAAAAAAAAAAAAAAAACTGCACGCTGCTGCGTGACATCCAAATCGGTGCGCATGTCCCGCCTGCAGATAATGAAGAAATACGTCACACTCCTTCCAGTCGTTTAAACCCCCGGTGCCCACACATTATTGATATTCCACTGGGACACTCGGCGTGGTTTCGTGCACCCCATTCCATTGTCTCCTTTATTAGCCGGCGCCATCGGCGTGGCACACAAAGCCGAGCGCGCCTCTGATCAAACAAACAAACAGAAACAAGAACACTGAGTAGATCCCGCCGCTGTCGGAGGACCACAACACGGGGGGGAAATAAAAAACCAACCAAACAAAAACAACGCGATGATGGCCCCGGGGGGAGCATGCTTCCACATGGAGGAAGGGACCTGCGCGGCGAGGGGGGTACAAAGTAAAATAAAATGGTTAAAACAAGGCGTCACAGAAAGTGGCAATTAATTTAGAAGAGTGCGTGGACAGACGCATATGTTCCCGCTGGAGGCAGGAAGTCCTCACTGCAGTTTCTCAGTAAAGGGCCACAATGCCGCACAGCAGCATCCGAGAGATGCCCCCACGCATGGAGCCGTCACTGTTACCTTTTTTGGCGTCGCTCTTCTTGACCATTTTTAGTTCACCGACACTCAGTGGGCGGTTGTACAGAAAGACCTTCGTCACCGTCACATTGCTGTTGATGTCTCCCTCGTCGCCCCCAATGTAGAAGAATGAGACTTCAGCCCCCCGCGTCTCAGGTGTTCGTAGCGTCTCCGGGCTCCCCCACAGCTCGCCATTCAC
>NW_916949.1:0-2004 GCF_000209065.1 Trypanosoma cruzi
AGTTCAGTCCCACGGCCAACGGGATACAGCCACAGCCCACTGCCAACACACAGCGCACACGGAGCGAGTAATCTCCCATCCACCCACACGCGGAAGAGGAGTCCTCACCCATCCATGACGCGGCGCCTCACTCCATGCGGTCACACGCAGCGCACCATTTCCCCAATAGAACTTATTCGCCCTCCATCCCTTAAAGCTGCTTCTATTCGTGATGGGCCTTAGAGCACAATAGAAGAAAATGGACAATGCAGTAGTACTGCGACACCGCCAGCCACAATGCTTTTTTCATACCGGGGCAATTCCCCAATTGTGCCTCGTATAACACACACACAACTAACATATCATGTAGAAATCACCCAATGTTTTTCACCAGAAACCAAACAACCCCTTTCTCTCCCTAATTTCTTCTGCCACTGTTATGTTCGATAGCGTTGGACATTTTTGACATTTGTGTGCGGTGTTGCCGCATGGGGCTGGTGCACCCGCACCGCATGCACACAAAAAAAGTATCACAAAACATATAACTCTCACAATATTTTTTTACCAAAAAACAAAATTGCCCCTTTCCCTAATTTATTCTTACCATTTCGGTGGTTCTTCCCCATTTCAGAGAGCTTCGTTCCTTCTGGCATCGTCCGACGATATTGCTGCTATGTACTGGCGCACCTCCTCCTCCCAGAACGCCGCAATCTCTCGGTTTTCAGCGCGGCTCACATTATTGGAGTCGACGACATCACATCCCTGCCAGCCATTCATCGGCGTGCTGTCTGCGTGCTGCACATAAATCATCTCCCACGACAGGTCTCGGGATAACTCCTCCCAACCCTTAAAATATGCCGCCAGGCACTCAGTGAACTGCCGCACAGTGCTGGTTGTCGTGTGGTGCCCACCCGCCGTAGCCATCCGCAGCCCAACCAGCGTCTTCGGATTTGTGTCCACAAAGAAAAAGCCGTCCACCAGCGGAAAGTTTTGGACTTTCGGCTCATACAGCACCCAGTGGTCCATAGCAACCGGATTGGAAAGGCGTTCCGGTGGCGGTAGAACCTCCTTTCTGGCGAAGCTCTTGTCTGAGTGCTCTTTCAGCGCACAGCGGTGTGGCTCACGTCGTCCTGGTGGCCTCAGTTCCTTGATTTTGAGTCTTATCGCACGCAGGAAATCCTCATTCAAAAATGCGGATGCGGCATGCCTTTCAATAATATATGGTGGGGCATAATCCCAGAACCTCAAAACGAAAAAAATAAAATCGGACTGCTTCATTTCACTCTCCAACCGGGACAATATTTCACGTTCGAGATGGGGAGATATCAGTACAGTCAGAGGCGACTCAATGCTGTTTCCTCGTCGTACTCGGACAACCCTCACAAGCTTTCGAGACAAGTCGCTGTCATTGGACGAGTAACAGCAGCCAATACCCAAATTGCGCTCCAATTCCGAGGCGGTCGACCCATCCACGGCCTGCTGACACGCTTTAATGCGGTCATCATATGCCTGTTTGCCAAAGATGAAGCGGAGAATTGGTCCCACGTTATTCATGCGACCCCTCACCTCCTTCCAGTACTCCGCTTGCTCCTGCAGGGGCCGATTGCGCTTCATCCAAATGCACATTGCCTTCACATCGTTTTCTTCGGGACAATTCGTTACGATTGCAGTAGCGTCCATTTTTTTTGTCCACCGTTCATATTCGTTTTTGTCTGGTGGTGTCACCACAATCATGCCCCATCCCCTGCAAGGCAAACCAGCAGGCGGTTGACGACATGCCAATGTCGCATCGTAGATAATATACCCCTTCACCCCACGCAAAGAAAAAATGTTTACAACATCCTCAATCCCGGGGTCACCCCTGTATGTTGACACCGTTTTGGTGGTCTTGTCAAACAGGAATGATTGACTCCCAATAAAGTACGCAACCATTGGGAGCTGCTCGACATCGTAGTGCAGCAGCTGGTAGAGGAGGTACGAGCCGGCAGCCATCGATTTTCCGATCCCTGGCGTCCAATCAACAGA
>NW_916950.1:0-2006 GCF_000209065.1 Trypanosoma cruzi
ATAATTCAGGGTTGTTTGGTGTCCAGTGTGTGAACACGCAAACAGATAGTAACGGAGAGTGCCTCTGACCCCCATCATTCATAATTGGAAACAAAAATTTAGACCACGACGTGTGATGTAGCAGCCGCTCGAAAACGATCAGCCGAGTGCAGTACCCGTGTGGGCAAGAGCTCGCGAAATTCCTCCAAGCAGCGGATAGTTCAGGGTTGTTTGGTGTCCAGTGCATGAACACGCACACAGATATTGACAGAGAGTACCTCTGACCCCCACCATTCATAATTGGAAACAAAAATTTAGACCACGACGTGTGATGCAGCAGCCGCTCGAAAACGATCAGCCGAGTGCAGCACCCGTGTGGGCAAGAGCTCGCGAAATTCCTCCAAGCAGCGGATAATTCAGGGTTGTTTGGTGTCCAGTGTGTGAACACGCAAACAGATAGTAACGGAGAGTGCCTCTGACCCCCATCATTCATAATTGGAAACAAAAATTTAGACCACGACGTGTGATGTAGCAGCCGCTCGAAAACGATCAGCCGAGTGCAGCACCCGTGTGGGCAAGAGCTCGCGAAATTCCCCCAAGCAGCGGATAGTTCAGGGTTGTTTGGTGTCCAGTGTGTGAACACGCAAACAGATATTGACAGAGAGCGTCTCTGACCCCCACCATTCATAATTGGAAACAAAAATTTAGACCACGACGTGTGATGCAGCAGCCGCTCGAAAACGATCAGCCGAGTGCAGTACCCGTGTGGGCAAGAGCTCGCGAAATTCCCCCAAGCAGCGGATAATTCAGGGTTGTTTGGTGTCCAGTGTGTGAACACGCAAACAGATATTGACAGAGAGTACCTCTGACCCCCACCATTCATAATTGGAAACAAAAATTTAGACCACAACATGTGATGCAGCAGCCGCTCGAAAACGATCAGCCGAGTGCAGCACCCGTGTGGGCAAGAGCTCGCGAAATTCCTCCAAGCAGCGGATAATTCAGGGTTGTTTGGTGTCCAGTGTGTGAACACGCAAACAGATAGTGACAGAGAGTACCTCTGACCCCCACCATTCATAATTGGAAACAAAAATTTAGACCACAACATGTGATGCAGCAGCCGCTCGAAAACGATCAGCCGAGTGCAGCACCCGTGTGGGCAAGAGCTCGCGAAATTCCTCCAAGCAGCGGATAATTCAGGGTTGTTTGGTGTCCAGTGTGTGAACACGCAAACAGATATTGACAGAGAGTGCCTCTGACCCCCACCATTCATAATTGGAAACAAAAATTTAGACCACAACGTGTGATGTAGCAGCCGCTCGAAAACGATCAGCCGAGTGCAGCATCCGTGTGGGCAAGAGCTCGCGAAATTCCTCCAAGCAGCGGATAATTCAGGGTTGTTTGGTGTCCAGTGTGTGAACACGCAAACAGATAGTGACAGAGAGTGCCTCTGACCCCCACCATTCATAATTGGAAACAAAAATTTAGACCACAACATGTGATGCAGCAGCCGCTCGAAAACGATCAGCCGAGTGCAGCACCCGTGTGGGCAAGAGCTCGCGGAAATTCCTCCAAGCAGCGGATAATTCAGGGTTGTTTGGTGTCCAGTGTGTGAACACGCAAACAGATAGTGACAGAGAGTACCTCTGACCCCCACCATTCATAATTGGAAACAAAAATTTAGACCACAACGTGTGATGCAGCAGCCGCTCGAAAACGATCAGCCGAGTGCAGCACCCGTGTGGGCAAGAGCTCGCGAAATTCCTCCAAGCAGCGGATAATTCAGGGTTGTTTGGTGTCCATTGTGTGAACACGCACACAGATATTGACAGAGAGTACCTCTGACCCCCACCATTCACAATCGGAAACAAAAATTTAGACCACGACGTGTGATGTAGCAGCCGCTCGAAAACGATCAGCCGAGTGCAGTACCCGTGTGGGCAAGAGCTCGCGAAATTCCTCCAAGCAGCGGATAGTTTAGGGTTGTTTGGTGTCCAGTGCATGAACACGCACACAGATATGACAGA
>NW_916951.1:0-2006 GCF_000209065.1 Trypanosoma cruzi
TGGAGCTCGCTCCAAAATGGCCCTCAAACTCCAACGCTCCGGCATCCAGCATCGAGGATGTCACGTTCACGTGCACGCGCGCACCACTCCCCCTGACCGACAGGCCCACAAGGACGCACCGCAGCAGCGTGATGTTGAGTGTCTGCTCTGGCGCGTCAAAGCTCCACAGGTCCAGCACGATCGCGGCGGTGAAGGTCACGTTGACGAAGCACAGACCACGCACACCGGGATCAGGATTGTCCACGGAGCTGATGCTGCCACCGTGCACGCAGCGGACCTCCGTGTCGTTCGCATCGGGGAGCGGAAGCGGTCCAAGGCCGTTCGGAAGTGCAGCTGGCAGACAAGTGTCACCGTAGCCGCCAGCAGAGCACACACACGCACAGCCGCTGACGCTGCTCGTCCTCGCTGCGAAGCACACGGCGTCCATGGTGCACGCGCCACAGTCCAACACCGTCACGGGGGCTCCAATATTGAGCACTTCTCCGTAATCCATCACAGGTGAGCCCCTTGCCTCGTTACACAAGCCGTAGATGATTGGGCGCGTGTCGGATGGTAATGACCACTTGCTCGTCATACGTACAATGTTTGACGAGTACGAGCCATACGTGAAGTTGTTGTAAAGTATCGACCACACACTCCGATCGCGGAACGCCACGCCATTTTCCCTGGCCACGTACACAACGTATGCGGTGCGGAACTCGTTGTTGCGGTGCACCAGCCAGCTGCCGCCAGTCACGGTCAGCGTGTTTGCCATGAGCATGGCGAAGCCAAGACGGAAGGTGCTGGACACAATCTGCAGCACGCTGCCGCCATCCACCGCAACATCCCTAAACATACACGAACTTTCGTGGAATTCTCTGCTCGGCGCACTCCACGAGCTGTTCTGTATGGAGAACACGGAGCCGCCGCTGACACGCAGATCCGACGCAAGAGCGTACATCACGTGCGTCCGCGACACGACAGCGCAGTTGTCCATGTAGAAGACGCTGGACAGGTTCACGCCGAGGCCGCGCTCCACAAGCATCGCAGCGCACGAGCCCCCGCCACACACCAGCGTCGACCGCGTCATGACAAACCGCGTCGACAGAAGCCGGACGCCGTCCAGGACAAGCGCGGGGCCGTACCGGGATTTCTCGTGGCCAGGGGTCGTCGGCACGTACTGCGACCCGCCAACCGTCGCGCGCAGCGTTGAGTTCGCCAGCAGCACTCGAGAGTGCAGCGGCATCGCGCCATGCAGCACGATCGTGCCCTCCAGCGACGTCACATTCGTCATGTCGACGAGGGCGTGCGGCACCAGGCGCGCCGTGCTCTCGCTGAGGCCGCCAATCCGCAGCTGCGCGCCGCCCGCAAGCACGCAGTGTCGCAGTGTCACGTTCAGCGCGTCAGCGAACGCGTCCATCAAGCGCAGTTCCACCGCCACAGTGATCGGTCCGCTAAATACCGCCGAGTCGAAGCACGCCGTCGCACGCCCACCGCCAACCGTCACGGACTCCGTCAGCGTCACGCCACTCACGCAGCCCTGCGAACCACCGCCGCCACCGCCGCCGGACCTTGCAGGCGGAACGTCGAACGGCAGGCACGCCTCGTCCACGCCGCCGGCGCGGCAGCCGCACACGCACTCGGAGAACGACGCCGTCAGCGCATCAAAGCACGCCAGCGCAGCCGCACAGCCGTCGCACGGCACCACGCTCACGGAGGGCAGGCCGGCCATGCGGTAGTCGCCGCTGCTCTGCAGTACCCGGCCGCCAGCACGGTTGCACTGCACCGACACGACGCCGCTCGTGATCGCCAGCCCGGAGACAAGCGTAGCGCCGGTGGCAGCGCAGCGCGCAATCGACACGGTGCCGCCGCTCAGCGTAACCCCCGACAGCGACGCCACCGACGACGCCTCGCCCACCGCCCACACGTCGTGCAGGTCCACCCACCCGCCGGCACCGACCGTCCCACCGTCGCAGCGCACCAGCGACGACGCGACAGGCCCCTCAACGCCCACGAAGCGCAGCACT
>NW_916952.1:0-2006 GCF_000209065.1 Trypanosoma cruzi
ACAGCCCGCTCACGCTCACCTCCAGGCTCCGGTCAGTCGCCGGCTCGCCGCTGTAGCCCCGCACGTAGATCTGCGCACCGCCGTCGCACACGCAGTTCCTCAATTCAATGCGCAGCGGGCCGGGAAGCATCGCCGCAACGTCGAACACAACAGCCACGCCGTTCGTGATGGACACGCCGTCCATCAGCACCGTGTCCACGGCGCGGCCAACCGTGATGGCTCTGTCCACCGTGCCGCCTCGCAGGCGCAGCACCACCGCATGCGCCGCGGGCATCCACGCAGCTGCTGCTGCCAGCACCAACGCCATAAGCAGCGCCACACGCACAGCTGCAATGGCCCTGCGCTGCACACGGTGCCGGCTGCGCGGACACGCACCCACCGCAAGCCACATCCACAAACCAAGCAGATAACGATAGAGCTGTCGTGGTGTATTGCACTCGCCCCGTCGAACGTAACTCCTGTCTGGTAAATCCCTTCCTACAGATGGCAAATCCAGAGACACAATTCCGATAAATCGTTATCCAACTGCTGCTAATCCTAATAATGCAGGCAATTCCTAATACCTTGAAACGATATTTGTGCAGTTCAATCCAAAGTACCTATATCTGCTCGGTCAGAAGAGAAGAAGACAGAAACAACAGTTACTAAGCACGGTGGCACGCTGAGGCATCCGGTCACGAACAGTCTCAAACAAAGCACAACCACCGACAAAAAGAAGCGCAGACACAATCACGCCAGTGACACCATCGCCCTACCACCGCCCACGCAGTCCCACACAACCACCATGCAGAGTGGTAAGATCCCGGCAAAAACAAACATGACCATCGGCACCGCTCTTGCAACCAAATGCTTCTACCACAGTGCAGTCTCAATGCCGTGAAAGACACACAAGGGCCGGGACAGACCCACGTGGCAGCGTTACAACCAGCAGCCATCAAGCGTGTCAAAGGATGAAATGGTGACACGGAAGAGGAGCGAAGAATTCGCCGTTTGCCAGCAGTTAAGGCGTCGTTTCTCGCTCACGTGGGTTGGCATTGCAAAACAAACAGCGGCACCATACGCGCACACGGCACACACAAAAAGGGCGAATAAAGAAGTGCGGTGACGGCACTCAGATACGCCGGGGATGTCTCCTGCACAATCCCCGGTCAAGTGCGGATAATCGTCGTCGCAATGTCTTGATGAAAAAGTGGTGGTCGCATAAACGCGTGCCCAAAATGGCGGCCGCGTACAAAAAGCGTGACGCCTTAACCTCCATTTCCGCGATGGTTAAGGAATTGAGCGCCGGCACGGCGCATACAGACCGGACAAACCTTTCACTCAGGGATACCGCACGGTGAGTGATCAAACTGCACCCCAGAAAGGGTTTACTGCGTGGCGCCCGATTCGCGGTCCTCCCCACCGTGGTGTGGCAACTGTCTGCATTACGAAGCACCTGGGCCTCCCACAATATCGCATTGCTTTTCGACCCTGCAATGCGTATATTATCGATCCATACGTTGACACGCACCAATGGAGGTGCAGCCCAGAGGCGGCGAACCACCGTCGTCAGCCTCGCAATTGCCGAAGTAATAATAATCTGGAGGATTTCTGGGCCGGCCTTGTATCCCATTGGGAGCCGTGTCAGCTCCACCAGCATGCCGTCCTCCACGCGGCATCGAAAGAAATGCCGAGTATCCCGCGGTAAAGAGACTTTAGAAAAGGATGCCTTTACATCCAGGCAGGAAGCGGACTCAGCCATCACAGGCGGCAAATAATGGGAAATGTGTACAAGAGGAACATGAGCCTCGTAAGGGTCGTCTCTGTTCTTGCCGCGTGGTCACGCGGTCCATCGTCGTCGCAAACCGGTGGCTTTCTCCCCCACAACTAAAAAAGGGAATTATCCATCCGCCCGTTGTTGTGGACGAAGCGTCCTCAGTTGTTCCCGCTTAATTCGACCATCGCACTTCAGCGACTTGAATCCTCCGCGAGACTTCGCGCGCTTTACGGGAGGAGGATTGAGAGAA
>NW_916954.1:0-2008 GCF_000209065.1 Trypanosoma cruzi
GTCTGTCCCGGTGCACAGGGATGCCACTCCTCGCTGCCCCTGTACCGCACACTTAGCGTGCCCTCACCACACCTCAACTGCACGCACACGTCACCAACAACCGTACTGCCCATCCGAAGGTTCTCCCCAGTCAAGCAGCGCGAGGACGGGCCAACAACGCTCCCAGGCATGATGGCCTCGTCGCCATCCATGCACCCTGTGCCATTCATTGGCGCAATGAAGGGGCAGTACTCCATCATGGCCCCTCGCCTGGAGCCCTGCTTGGTGGCGAAGTACTGGAACTCCGGTGGGATGTTATCGTCCTGGTAAATTGCGCAGGTCCCCAGCGACTGGCGATCAGACGTGCACCGCAGAGTGGCGTCGCTCGAGTCGGTGCAGAACATATCAGGGTACAGCGTGGCACCGTCCGTCACGCACTTGTCGGTCAGCAGCGCGCAGCCGGCTCCGCTGCCCCAGCTCATCGGCTCCGCCATCTCGAAGTTTGCCTTGTAGTAGCCGAGGTCGGTGAACAGTGCCATCGTGATCGCGGTGTAGTAGCCGGAAACAACGAAGCCCGCCATCAGCTCATCCTTCGCGTTCCGCCGCCCCCAGTGAGACGTCAGGCCAAGCCACGAAGGCGGCCTCCACTGCTTCTCCACCACCGTGAGCGTGGTGCCCGTTGAGAGGGTTCCGTCCGCCGCCGCCTGCGTTGATGCGGAAATATGTTGGGCCGCACGCAGCTTGAGAGTGTGCTCACCCCTTGCTCGCCCCACTGGCCTCGCTGGTTGCCTACCAGCTCCTCTTCCTGGCAGGCCATATCCTCTTCCACTTGCTCCCTGTGGACCTCCTCCTGGTAGGTACATTGGTGGACCATCGGTAAGCCCTGATCTGGGTCCGGCATGGGGACGTCTAGGCCTCTCTTTTTCTGCCTTTCGTTCCGCATCTGTGACATGTCGAATTACATTTTTTCTTCCTGAGGCGGCTGTTGCTTCCGTTGAAGATCCTCCTTCCGAACGCAAGCCATTTCCTTGCAAGTTATTCGTGCCCCCTGACGGCAAGCTCGCCGCTTGTGGTTGTGGTTGTGGTTTTGATGTTTCTGGTAGTTGCACCGGTCCCGGTGATGGCGCCGCCGGTGCTGATTGCGCAGATTGTGCTGGTGGTTTTCCTGCTGAAGGTGCTGTTTCTGATCCTGATGGCTTCGGTGATACTTTCGCTGGTGCTGCTGGTGCCGGTGGTGGTGGTGTTGCTTTCCCTCCTGGCGCCGCCGGATTCCGCGTTGGCGGCGCAAACTCCAGCTCCATGCCCGGCGCTGACTCGCAGCCGTAGTGGTGCCTTGCCTGCTCCAGCGTATTCCGGGAATTCACAACGTGGACACTGCTCCTCCCACGCACACCCTCCTCCCGCTTCACCAGCGCCTGCTCCTCCATGTCCGCCACAATGAAGCCGAGGGCGTGCGCCATCTCGTGCACAGCCACGCGGATGTGCTGCGACGTGTTCTCGATGTGGCGCGGGTTGTAGTTGATGACGCCAACAACAGGACGCCCTCGCGGGCCCAACGTCGCGCACGGCATCGCCCACGCAAAGGTCGGCTTGAACGTCGGAACAGCAGTCGCGTACAGCACCATGTCCGCATCGGGCACCCCATCCGTGTGGTGCTCCTCCGGCACAGGAAACTTCCCGCAAACACTGCCCTCACGGAACCTCGGCACGACCAGCGGGCCATCCAGCGGCCGCACCAGCAGACGCTCGCCGTGCATCTTCGCCGCCTCGGAAAGAATCACGTTCTCGAGAATGTCCACCTTCTCCTCCGTCAGAATGTCCTCCTCCTGGCAGACCATCTCCTTGCCAAAAAACATGTTTATATGCTCCCCGGCCCTGGTGCAGAATCCCCCCAACCCCTCCAGGTCATCCGCAAACACCTTGATTCGGAGGGGCGCCCAGTCACTGCCCACGGACACAGTGACAGTACTGGCCGGCTCCTCCCCGCCCGTCACTTCGCCAACGTTCCGTGGCAGGCGATCAAACACGC
>NW_916955.1:0-2008 GCF_000209065.1 Trypanosoma cruzi
CTGCCGTTGGTGGCCGCGGTGGTCGCTGTTCCTTTGTCGTTTTTGGTGATTGATGTTGTTGTGAATTCTTCCGGTTGTTTGGCTGAAAGTAATGTGAAAAAGCAATTGTTTCCCTGGTAGTCTGTTGATGCCTTCCCTGTCTCGTCCATTTCTGTGCTTGCTGGTGATGTGGGTGGGTCGCTGGGGTCGACGAGACGCTGACGGGACCGCCAGCACCATCCGAGTGAACTTCGTCCACTGTGTTCTCGTCCCCAGTCCCACTACACCCGCTGCTGGGGGCGGTGTAGCAGTCAAGCCAGAAGCAGCAGCAGTGGGCTGGAGTTGTCGGCCGCATCATTAAATGGATGCGCCCGCAAGCAAGAGCAACGTCCATCGACAGGGACGTCTGCACCAATACTTGGGAGTGGGGGAACAAAGACGCCAAACAGAACAGCGCGTGCCACCCAAAACTTCCGCAAAGTCTATTTGCACCGGTCTTGTCGTGGTTTCGCCGTGAAACGTCAAGTAACCGTACGCGGTTCCCTTATTTTCATCGCGATTAAAATCAATGGTGGAAAGGGTGACATACCTGTCGTACGTCCCCTCCTGCCACTCCTTGCGGTAAAACCATTGCCCGAGTCCATTTGATTCCATCCAAGAGGCCACATGAAAAATGTTCTTTCCGGTGGACGTATTGTACTCACATGTGGCCACGGCCTTCCGCTATGCCTCCAGCAAATCCACCTGCGATGCACGGTCAACGCAATCCAAATCCACTCTTTGTACGCTACCCAACACCATATTTTCCTTGTTGTAAGGAACAACATCGGGAACACACTCCTTTGAGGCCGTCCACGGCATGCGCCTGCGGTGAGGATCCAGAAAGCGTTTCATTCCCTTTGTGCCCAGAGTAATGGAGCTGCCGCCGATGCGCGCGGCCCGTCGAGGGCAACAGCAGCCCGTCGCAGCTCTCACAAATGCCCACCTGCTGCTTTCTGTGCAAAAATAAAGAAAATAAAACATTGAGGGGAAAAGCGCGCACAGATGCACGGCAAGAAAAGTCGGCACCAGCGGAACAACACTGAAGCCTTGTGTGCATGCTCCACAAACGTCCTTCCTTTATTATCCGCCTTCTTCGTTGCGGAGGAATGGCTCGTAGACGCACACGTAAAAACACAAAAGCAAAAGAAAATCAGCGCTGCTGTTAAAACACACACGTGCATCGTATGAAACACTTCAGGGAAAAGTACAGAATGCAGAATGGAAGCGCACACAATCCCCACAGACACCTGTAATCGTGTGTGTTTGTATATATTTCCCCCTCTTCCTCCCCCGATGCGTTCCTGTGCGTGTCTCGCCCGTGAGTCGCACTACCGTAGGGTACTAAGTCCCTGCACAAACACCTCAGGACGCAGCAGCGAGGTGCCTCCAATGATCACCTCACGGCCATACTTTTTGGATACCTCGTAGGCCGACCGCCTCTCGCTGCATGTCACCCCACCCAAAACAAACAGCACAATGCGCTGAGGGCTTGTGAGGGCAATCGTCCCAGCACCACCACCCAGATCAAGCCGATTCTCCCCTTTATCTCTACCCCCCTGAAACGGCCCGGCGTTGTTTCCTGCTGCTCCACTGTTTTGGCTCCCACTGGCGCCATTTGGTCCCATCACATGGTCGCGCTGCATCGATGCCAATGAAAGCCCAACCCGCAACGTCTTCTTCCTGCCCACCGCCTCCATCGGTGCCCCGCCACCCGCCGCGGATGCCCTCGACTCGTACGGGGAGTTCATCATTGGATATTCAGACGCGTTCAGTCCATTTCTTGCCGCAGCCTCCATAATCATGTAGGCCTGATTCAGAAACGGATCCCCGTCCGTCGCGGCGTTGCTCGCAGAATGACTCGTGCTCCGTTCGCTCTGCGCCGACGCTGCGCCGTCTCGCTGCACGCTCCCGGCCCTCCTCGTCACATGCTCGAGGTTCGCAAACAAATGGGCGTCGGCCGTCAGTTCACCGTCTGGATCAGCTGCTG
>NW_916957.1:0-2009 GCF_000209065.1 Trypanosoma cruzi
GGCGATGATGGTGGCAGCTGACAGGGCCACTGAAGTTTACTTCGGTGCACGGTGTTCGAAAGCCTCGTACATGGCCGGGGCCGCATCGCTTTTGATTTTTGTTCTGTGCGTGCCGCTGAGCGTCAGGGCTGCGGGGTCTGTGAGGGCCACTGTGCCTGCGCTGGAATTGTTTCGCGTCGTGTTCTCTGGCTCCGACTGGCAGTACGTGTACGAGACAGTTGCTCAGCACCATGACACTTCTGTTGGACGAGCGGCTGCCTCCACGCTGATTAATCCGGTGTCGGTGGCAGTTGCGGAGCTTCTTACGACCTCCCTGTCGACACCTCCTGGTGTGACGGGGCTGAGCGTGCGTGGCTGCGAGATTGACGCGACGGGGGGCCTTTCGGTCGTTTACGCGGTGACGCGGTTCGGGGGCGGCGGTGAGTTGACGAACACTCAAATCAACAATCTTGTGCGCACTGCGGACGCATTCTACCTGCGGTCTTTCTACTGGAGGAACGGCGGTCGTGTGACGGAGAGCATCTTTGTCAGGGACGCCACCTTGAGTGCACAGAGGGAGACGTGCGACCTGGGCTGCCAGTACGCCGTGGGAGTTGCCGTGCCCATTCTGTGCTGCGCGGTGATATGCATCCCAGTATTCATCTCGCTTGTCTCTGCGCGACGTGCCAGCCTCAGGCTGGACCCACCACCACCGCCGCCCCCTCCGTGTGCGCAGGTCTGCTGCTCCCGCCACGCAGCGACGCTCACCTCGTCGTACAGGCCTTTTGGCGCGGCCGCATCTTCCGAGTCCGGTGGTGTGGCAAACGTGTCGTTGATTGCGCCGGAGTATGTCCCTGTGACGGAGGGACTGGAGGGGTGCCCCACCGGATATCGACCGCCGGTGGAGAGAACTGAGACCGACGACGTTTATTACACCCGCGTTGCCCAACAGGCCTTTGAGGCGGAGAAGAGGCGGCGCGAGGACGAAAATTGCTGGCGGCGGGCGAACGGCCTTCCGCTTCTGCCGGAGCCAAGCAACTCGACGCGGAAGCCTCGCGTGCTGGTGGTAGAGGACCGACAGGGAACCGTGCAGGACACAGTCATGGGCCTCGATCCAGAGGAGCGGGCAGCGGTGGGGTGCACCACGCCGGAGGAACAGCGGCGGCAGCAGCCGAGACGTTTCGAGCCACATGTGCCGCTGCGGGACGGCGTGGCGGGCGTCTCCGGGGTGTTGCAGGCTGCGGAGAGCTTCCACGCAAGTGTCTCCACCATGGACCCCTACCGACCGAACAGGAGGCCGGTTGTCCCTTCATCAACGGTGGTGCCGATGCACGCATTGGGTGTGCGGCATGAGCAGCCTCGTCCTTCCTCGGTTGCATCGGTGCTGGAGTCCACTGGTTGCGGCGCCGAGTACAACACGCCAGCGAATTCTCTTCACACCCCTTTGCCCATGACATCGGGACCGGAGGATCCGCAAACCGGCATACTTCCCCTAACCGCCGCGGAGCGTCGGAAGATGCCGCTGCGCGACACGGGTCTTATTGGCGGTGAGATTGTGGCACGGGCACCGTCTGCCTCTGAGGTGCGTGGGCCAGGCAACGGTGTGCGATCCATTGTGCGGCCTTTCTTGACTGAAGGCAAGCCGCAGTGGTGACGTTAGCTTCAGGTAGGAGGCTGCAGGGTGACACGGGGCCGCGCGTGCGGAGGTGGGGGCACTTCTGTCCGTTCTCTACTCGCTATCTGTTGTGTTGTTTGATGCTGTTGTTGGCCTGCGTATTTTTGTATGTGTGCATGTGTGGATGGAGGGATAACGGAAATGTGGGAAACACTGCTGCAATGCAAACGGTATTTAAAGGGAGGGAGAGGAGGAGGTTTGTATGAATGAGGAAATTAAGCCAATGTTTTGTATAGAATTGCCGAAATTATGTTGAATGCATATGATGTTATTCCTGTTACTTCTTGGCGTAATTTTATTGTTGTGCTATGTGCGGCTACATGCATGTGAATTTGCACTTGATGCACGCAATACA
>NW_916958.1:0-2009 GCF_000209065.1 Trypanosoma cruzi
GATCGGACAGAGACAGACTGCTTCAACCTTCTCATCGTGTTGGCATCCTGCCCGTGATAAATCAGTCAGATTACTGTACTCGTCAGCTGTTTTGCTTTCGCCGCTGCAATTAAAGATGGTGGTGGTGGGAACCGCCAGGTAGCCAGACCAGCACGAGTGAGGCGGTAATGTTCTTTTTGGCGGCAGTAAATACCTCAATCCGTCGTCGGGGTCGACGGCCCTCTTCACCTCTCCATTCTGGGGTGCTTTTAAATAGTTGGGCGAGATCGAAATCGCCCTTAGCTCTGAACCCTCCATATCTGTCGGTGCGTTGCGTTTTAATTTATCAGCGACGGTCGACGGCCCTGCTGCGTTAAGAAGCGCCTCCACGAAGGAATTTATAAGTTGCGCCCAGCGGAGAAACATCGCGGCGGGATTGACCCCGTCCTTCGCAGGACGCGGATATGTTTCTCGCGGTAACGACATCCGTTGCCCATCCGACGTGCCGGCAAGCAACAAAAGCCCCAAAATAAGAATTATCGCTACTACTGTGGAATTCGCATGTGACATTGCTAATAACTGCGCAACGCAATTTGCCCTATAAACCCTGTGACTCCCCTTTTTTTCGCCTTCGCTTTCCCAGAATAGTTTTTTTTTTTTTTTTTTCTTTTGGTGCCCTCCAAAATAATAATAATAAAACGTTCATCAAAAGTAATAAATAAATAAATGACAATAATAAGAAACAGCCCCACACAGCAGCATGTGTCTGTGCGTGTGTGTGTGTGTGTGTGTGCATGCACCTACGTATGAGGTGGTGCAATGTAATGGGGTAGAACGCCACCGGTGATTATGCGTGACATATTCCCGGCACCGCCTTTTGTGTGCATGCGTGCCATCGTCAGAGACACGGAACAACAGAGAGAAAATTATATGCACCGCACGCCGCGCGAGAGGCACCAACAGAACCCCGCACCCTCCCGATCCCCCTCCTCCTCTTCTTCTCCCTCCGCCGTTCGAGGTTTAAGAACAATGAATAGGCAGAAAAAAAATACAAGAAAAAAAAAGGGGAGGAGAATTACACGTAAAAATGTTCAATAAGCAAACAACCACACACACACAAAAAAAAAAAAAAAAAGAAAACGCAATGGAAAGTAAAGGGTCAGTCACGCAAATTGCACCGGACAAGGATACTCCGTCATATATATGCATGTGTATTATAATTATTTATTTATTTATAAATTACTGCTTCGTTGTTCCAGTTTCTTTTTCGCAGACCAAAGGATTCGTAAGATATCTGTAAGTATGTATGTGTGTATATGTGGGGGGAGGGGAACGAAAAGATGCTTACATCATGGGCTTTTTTTTTACATTGCATTTAGACAAAAGCAAACAAAAGCTGTTTTTTCTTTTAAGGATGATAAGACACACAGAAAAGAGTGTGTGCACTATTATATATATAAACACAAATAGAATAAACACGCAATTTTCAAAACACTTTAAAGAAGAAGATGAGGAAAAAAATTATTTTTTTTTTTCAATCCTTCTTTTTCATCATCATTTGACTCTGTTTCTCTAAAGCGTTGGCCAGAAGCGGATCATCAATGTCCTTCTGCCGCCGGCATAAATAACACAAAACTGTTACCATAATGATTGCAAGCACCGCACTACCAAAAGTAATGGCAGCGATAATGGCTGGGCTTGGTGACTGGTCATAATTGTAATTTCCTTTCACTGGTAAAGATTCTTTAAACGTAATCCATAAATGAGAATGACGAGCTCCAAATGGAATACTTGTACCATAAAAACCAATTTCCATATACATCATACCGCTTGTTATGTAGGAATCACTCAATTGATTTAAATCCCGTGTCACTTGTTGCAATGTAAAGTTTCTATCTCCACTAAAAAAAGTGTTCATGACTTCTGAATCGGATAGCTTTTGAACAACTTGTCCACGGTACAACAGTGCCATTTCTCGAAACGGGTACACCACGTGCTCAAATGCACCATCCCGTTGCAACGGGTGTCTT
>NW_916959.1:0-2010 GCF_000209065.1 Trypanosoma cruzi
CAAAGGTCAGAAGACGACCGCTAACGAAGAGGAGGGCGGCGAGTCATATGCCGACTGGACCATAGAGAAGCTGCACCATGAGCTCATTCAGCAGGACAAAAAAATGCGGAATGTCTGTAAAACGTGGTGCACCAACGTGTCCAAAGCCTCCGTGGCAGTTGAGTCAATGATGACGAGGGTGCCATCTGCCGAAAAACAGAAAAAACGTTCACGCTTGTCGGTAACAACTAAAACAGTTGAGGCCCTCACCGTCAATACGACGACAACGCCAAACACCCCGTCGGTTACGGTGCCAAAAGTTCTTTTCTTTTGGCGTAAAGAAGACATCACGAGCTTGCCGGATTCATTTACCTCTACGGAGAGCATCACCGCCACTGTTAGTATTCTTCTGAACTCCGTCCTTCAATTCATTACGACAAGTGGCCGTCTCGTGCGGGGACAGTTGGTACCTCCATTGAGGTTGAGTGACTACCGTTTCCTCCCCGCCGCAATTACACAGTTGGTAGAACTTCAGCAGCGCTTTCATTGTCGTTGGAAGGAGACCATTCACCAGTATCTATCCAGTCCGATGTCGATCTCGGCCCTCCACTCACCAAAACTAAAAGTGGCACTTTCAACACGGACAGATTCCTTAACAACGCCGCCGTTTCTTCATCCCTCACCATTAGCATCAGCGGAAATGGGCCCTTTTTTTTCAGCATGCCCCATCTGCATTAAAGAAAAGAGTGTGGCGGTGAAAAACGTGGTGCTGCTTGAGACAGAGATGCATCGCGTTTTTTGCACCTTCTTCTCGGATTTGTTACAATTCATTACTCAAAATGCTTTTCCTTCGTCATTATGGGTTTTTTCGCGCGACCCGAGCAATATTATTGACCCAAATAACAGCAGTGGAGTCGAGACATTAAGTCGCACTTTACACTTTCTTTCCATCGACAAAAACTACGACACTTCGCGTGAGGCACTTTACACACTGCTGGTGAATGGCATGGACCAATTGAGCGTAATATGTGCGTTGTTGCTTCACTGCGTGATGGATTTGGCATTAACATCCATGGGAGAGGCTTTGGCACGTCTGTGTTTCTGGGCACGTCGTCATGTATCCGTCACAGCCACGCTGTGCCCAGAAACAGAGAAGCCTCCCGTGCTGCCTTCCGCCACGACCACCCCCAATACCGCTAATAGTCACGTCACCGCAAAGGAGGAGGTGGAAGGGGCAATGATGAAGGAAGATGGAGAAAACGGGGAGGATGGGAAATCAACCACGACGAAATGTGGCATACCCTACGATGCCGTAAAGGACTCTTTTCTTGCCTCCGTACCTCGCCTTGGATTTGATAAGGTCCACTCGATGGTGGAGCTTCTGGATGGTCGAGCGACATCCTTTGCTGAATTCCAACAAGAGTTGTGGTCATATGCGTCGTGCCTACATCAAAAAATGTTGGAGTGCTTTTGGTCCTTTATAAACAATGCCAGCGCGGAGTTCAATGATGAGAATACGGAGAGCCTGACGGCAATGGCTTCTCAGGTAACCGAAGTGCTGGTGGCGTCCCTCTTTGCCTTTTCACCACTTGAAAAGGGCCCTTTGAATTTCCCCGACACATTAGCACATTCGAACTCCACATCGGAATTATGCTCGTCAACCATCACCGTTTCTATCGGACGTGCGATGGCCTCTGTTCGTGCGCTTCGGCGGTGTTGTGCGGTCGCCAGTCTCTGTGCAGCGCGTTGGATTGACGCCATGTACGCCACCGCACTGAAGATTCCCCCGCATGGTTGTTTCCCAGCGGAGTGTCGTCCAACGGACATTGCGTCCATCTTTTGTTCGCCCACCATTGTCACCGATGAGGGTTGTGCGCCCCCGCCGTCGTTGGCGTGTCAGTTGCTGGCTAGCCGGACCCCTGCACTTCATCTCTCCCCGGATGAGGAGCGTGATTGCTGGTGGGAAACGGAAATGGAGGTTATTCTGCAGATATTTTCCATTTACCAAAAGCCTACACTCAACGAGGCAGA
>NW_916960.1:0-2012 GCF_000209065.1 Trypanosoma cruzi
CGAGGTCGTCGTCGTGGCGCACGGCAAGCGTCACCGTACGGGGTGTCAGGCGCTTCGGCTTCTTTGCCTGCTGGCTCGCCGCCTTCACGGACAGCTCCAGCAGCTCGGCTGTCAGGTACTCCAGCACCGCCGCCATGTACACAGCGCCCGACGCGCCGATGCGGCGGGCATACTGGCCGCGGCGCAGCAGCGAGCCCACACGGCCCACGGGGAAGATCAGACCGGCCTTCGCGGAGCGGCCGCCGCCGTGCTTCTTGGACGCCTTCTTCGCTGCCTGCTTCGGGGTTGCCATCCTTGTCTGCGAAAAACAAAAAACAAACAGTAATAAAGTGTGGTTGGGTTCCTTGGCTTGGCTTTGATCTTGGGAAACAAAGGGAGGAGAGAAGGGCGGGGGCAGGGGACCTGCGGCCAAAGCAGAGGAAAAAGCGCACGGCACGCCACAATGCGGCCAAGCGCCGATGCCGAGGCGCCGCAGAGACCTACAGAATAATCTTCTGGGCCGCTGACTGCGTCCTAAAATTATCTATAAAAATCAAACAAGATAAGGAAAAAGAGGTACCCCAGAGGTAGTTAATTGCCTCATGACTTTCTTATATATATATATTCTGTTGACTACTCACGTTGTCTTTTGTACTCAGATCTGAAATATTATTACTTACGAAGTGGCAGACTTTGGGGTCCTCCAACCACAAGACCCCGCCGCGAGGTGGGAATCGAGGGGCTGGGTGGAATGGCAAGATAAAAATAAAAAATTATCTGGCCTCTATCGGTTCCCTAACCCTTAAAGTCGTTTTCTTCCCAAAAATTCATACGGCAGAAAAGTACCATAAAGAAATGTACTCGTCCTATCAGGATATACACATTAAGTTAGCCAGCTCTCCCGCGATCATTCTCTTCACAAGCCCCTACGACAGCGGGGAGAGAGGCAGTAGAAAACGAAAAGAAAACAACAACAAACCAATCCTATTCTATAGGGCTACGTGTGGGTCACCGTGGCTCAGCGACGACGGCCACCCAGGTGCATCTAACATGGTGCGCCCCGTCCCTGCGCTTGGCCTGAAGGCCGCTCTAAGCGCTGGGCGTCGCCCTCGCCTTCTTGCTGCTCTTGTGCTTCTTCGCCACCGCCTTGTTCAGGCTCGGCATCACACCACCACGCGACAGCGTCACATCCTTCAGGAGCATGCCGAGGTCGTCGTCGTGGCGCACGGCAAGCGTCACCGTGCGGGGTGTCAGGCGCTTCGGCTTCTTTGCCTGCTGGCTCGCCGCCTTCACGGACAGCTCCAGCAGCTCGGCTGTCAGGTACTCCAGCACCGCCGCCATGTACACAGCGCCCGACGCGCCGATGCGGCGGGCATACTGGCCGCGGCGCAGCAGCGAGCCCACACGGCCCACGGGGAAGATCAGACCGGCCTTCGCGGAGCGGCCGCCGCTGTGCTTCTTGGACGCCTTCTTCGCTGCCTGCTTCGGGGTTGCCATCCTTGTCTGCGAAAAACAAAAAACAAATAGTAATAAAGTGTGGTTGGGTTCCTTGGCTTGGCTTTGATCTTGGGAAACAAAGGGAGGAGAGAAGGGCGGGGGCAGGGGACCTGCGGCCAAAGCAGAGGAAAAAGCGCACGGCACGCCACAATGCGGCCAAGCACCGATGCCGAGGCGCCGCAGAGACCTACAGAATAATCTTCTGGGCCGCTTACTGGATCCTAAAATTATCTATAAAAATCAAACAAGATAAGGAAAAAGAGGTACCCCAGAGGCAGTTAATTGCCTCATGTTTTTCTTATAATATATATATATATATATATTCTGTTGACTACTCACGTGGTCTTTTGTACTCAGATCTGAAATATTATTACTTACGAAGTGGCAGACTTTGGGGTCCTCCAACCACAAGACCCCGCCGCGAGGTGGGAATCGAGGGGCTGGGTGGAATGGCAAAATAAAAATAAAAAATTATCTGGCCTCTATCGGTTCCCCAACCCCTTAAAGTCGTTTTCTTCCCAAAAATTCATACGGGT
>NW_916961.1:0-2012 GCF_000209065.1 Trypanosoma cruzi
TTGCCGGACGCAGTCACGTGGAGTCGCGGAGATTCACCGTGGGGGTTAAAAACAGCACAGGCTTCCGATGGGGATTCACGGCAGAGGTTGCCGCTCAACTGCAGCCAAGAGTTGTAGTAAATGTGGGAAGAAAAAGCTGAATAAAACACAACCAAGCTTCCCTGCATGTCGTTGCCCTGAAACACAACCGCCGACAGAGACTCCACACGTGAAGCCCAGAAAAATAAAATGAAGTGCTTCACCGGCCTCGACACAAGATTGCCTCGGATCACCACGGCAGAGTTGTTCAGTACACTCAGCGATGAGGACTCGCTGGACCCTTCAAGATGTATCAGCGTACCGTCACCGCCAGCCATATGAAACGTGTTGCCCACCACCGCAAACACGGAGTGCCACGACACCCTCAGAGAAGATTCAACGACGTAAATGGCGCTTGACGATGCCGTCACGCTCTGAAACACATTGCCGCTCAGCACCACCGCGGAGTCATTGCTGATCGCCAGCTCATTCATCGCAACACACGACGGCCTCCCATTTACCAAACCCGGTCGAGAGATCAGCCTCGTGACTGTGAAGCGGTTCCCGCTGATCGTGATGTTCGTGCGCGGTGGAAACACACCCTCCGGGCTGAGCAGCGCGTCACGGAACGTGTTGCCGGTGACGACGATGTTCAGCGACCCCACAGCGGCGTGCGCGTTGCCCAACAACAACAGCACGGCACCGTCCCTCCACGTGCATCCATCAAACCTGACATTCGCCACGTCGCCCGTCATCGCTCCAACCAGCACCGTCAGGCTCATGCCGCCCCCGCTGAACGTCACGTTGCGGTAGCACAGCCACGACAGCCCGCCGCCCACAGCATGCGCAACCTCGGGGTACACCATGTCGCTGATGCACTCACCAACTGGCGGTGGTGGCGGTGTAGGCGGCACTGGCGGCGGCGGCAGTGGCGGCGGGCCAGCAGGCACGGGCGCCGGGACGCACACATCGCCGTGCCCTCCAGCAGCGCACTGGCACCTGCAGTCAATAACCGCCGTCGTCAGCGGAGCAAAGCAGTCGCCATCCTTCGTGCACTCAGCGCACACCGCAACCGTCGTCACGTTATTGATGCAGTGGAGCTCCAGTTCAGCTGCCGTCGTCACCTCCCGTCCCGCAACCGTCAGGCACCCAGCAACGAACTGGTAGCCGGCGTTAGACTGCGATAGCAAGGGTCTCGACAACCCCGTCGAGCCCATCTTGCAGCCTGTCAGCGTCACCACACTGCTGCCGTCAATGCTCACAAAAGCGGACTCACTGTCGTGGAGCATCGCACCCACTCCCACGTCGTTGTCGCGCCAATCCAGCCAGCTTGACCGCTGGACGGTCCACGAGTTTAGTGAATAGATGGCGCAGGACACAGAGCCACTGTTCCCCACCACGCGCAGCACGCTGTGATCCGACACGCTGAAGCCACGGTACTGATAAAGAAGGCTTGTCCCGAAGAACACTGTGTTGTTGAGCAAAGCAAAAACAGAGCGATCGCTGACACTGAGGATATCCAAGTAAAACAGGTGTGTGTAACCATCGAAGCCGCAGTACCGCGTGTACAGCGAGCTGCCACTCACCAGCGTCAGCGTCCCGATCGAGTACAAACCAAACGCATCACGCTTCGATGCACGCGCATTTGCGTTGCTGACCAACAGCGAGGAAGCAGTCAACACGACGTTCTTCAAGAACAATACGCTCAGCTTGTTGTTCACTGTGTCCGGCAAATGGACCGCCGAGGACTGCACCGCGTCAGCCTCCGTGACAGCAATGTCACAGTGCTGCGGGAGGGCAAGTGCAAATGCAGCAACAGAGGACCGCATCACCGTCCGGCTCACGCGGATCAGGACGCCGGCTGACTCGGCCGCCTCAACATCTCCAACAAACTGCAGCACAGCCCCGTCAAGGAATGTGCACCCAGTGAGCGTGATGTTGATGGGGAGATGCAGCGGCATACTGTTGAAAAGAAATGTCAGCACAGCACCCAC
>NW_916962.1:0-2014 GCF_000209065.1 Trypanosoma cruzi
GGTTGACGCGGTGCAGGCCTTTGCGGTTGAATTACCGGGCACTGTGAGCAAAACGGTGAGTGTGGTGATGCTGAAGAACGTTGTGTTGACTGCGTCGACGCTGTTGTTCAGCAACGTCAGGGCGCGTGCAACGAAGCGTGATGCGTTTGGTTTGTACTCGATCGGGACGCTGGCGCTGGTGGGTGGCAGCTCGCTTTACGCGCGGTACTGCAGCCTCGATGGGTACATGCATCTGTTCTACTTGTGCAGTCTCAGTGTGAGTGATCACTCCGTTTTTGCGCTGCTCAACAATACGATGTTCTCCGGGGTAAGCCTGCTTTATCAGCAACAAGTATTCAGCGTGTCGGATCACAGCGTGCTGCGCGTGGTGGGGAACAGCGGTTCTGTGTCATACGCCATCTGTAACGATGACTTGTGGACTGTTGAGCAGTCAAGCTGGTTGGACTGGCGCGACAACGACGTGGGTTTGGGTGCGATGCTTCACGACACTGAGTCCGCTTTTGTGAGCATTGACGGCAGCAGTGTTGTGACGCTGAAGGGCTGCACGATGGGCTCGACGGGGTCGTTGGTGTCTTTTTTTTTTCAGGCTGATGCCGGCTACCGGTTCGTTGCTGGGTGTCTGACGGTTGCGGGACGTGTGGTGACGACGGCGGCCGAACTGGAGCTCCACGGCATCACCAACGTGACGACGGTTGCTGCGTGCGGGGAGTGCACGAAGGACGGCGACTGCTTTGCTCCGCTGACGACGGCGGTCAGCGACTGCGAGTGCCGTTGCGCTGCTGGAGGGCACGGCGATGTGTGCGTCCCGGCGCCTGTGCCTGCTGGCCCGCCACCGCCGCCGCCGTCGTCACCGCCCACACCGCCACCACCGCCGGTTGGTGGGTGCATCAGCGACATGGTGTACCCCGAGGTGGCGCAGGCAGTGGGCGGTGGGCTGTCGTGGCTGTGCTACCGCAACGTGACGTTCAGTGGGGGCGGGATGAGCCTGACGGTGCTGGTTGGGGCGATGACGGGCGACGTAGCGAACGTCACGTTCGATGGCTGCACGTGGAGGAATGGCGCCGTGCTGTTGCTGTTGGGCAACGCGCACGCCGCTGTGGGGTCGCTGAGCATCATCGTCACCGGCAACAATTTTATTGACGCGCTGCTTAGCCCGGAGGGTGGGTTTCCACCTCAAACGAACATCACGATCAGCGGGAACCGCTTCACGGTCACGAGGCTGATCCCTCGGCAGGGTTTGGACGTTGACAGCCCGTCGTGTGTTGCGATGAATGAGCTGGTGATCAGCAACGGCTCTGCGGTGGTGCTGAGCGGCAATGTGTTTCAGATCGTGACGGCGTCGTCAAGCGCCATCTACGTTGTCAGATCTTCGCTGAGGGTGTTGTGGCGCTCCGTGTTTGCGGTGATGGGCAACACGTTTCATATGGATGGCGGTGACGGCACGCTGATTAATCTTGAGGGTTCTGCCCAATCCTCATCGCTGAGCGTACTGAACAACTCTGCCGTGGTGATCCGGGGCAACGTTGTGTCGAGGCCGGTGAAGTACTTTTTATTACTAATTTTGGCATTGCGTGTGGAGTCCCGGTCAGCGGTTGTGTTTCAGGGCAACGACATGCAGGGAAGCTCGGTCGCGTTCTTCCCGAGCTACCGTTCCTACATTTACTACAACTCCTGGCTGCAGCTGAGCGGCAACCTCTGCCGCGAATCCCCATTGGATGCGTTTGCAGTCCTGAGCCCCATGGTGAATCTCCGCGACTCCACGGTGTCTGTGTCCGGCAACCGATTCATGTCCAGCACGGTCACGCCGACATTGCTGCAGATACCCAAAAGGTCCCGCGATCTCACAAACGGAGTGATTGTGGCCGCGTGCAACACTGTGAACGGTGAGGAGGGAGTGAAGTACGGCATTCCGTCCGTGTACAATACCGCCTTTTTGACCTGCAGCGACCCATGCGCTCTCGCGACGTCGTGCTTCCCCGCATACACGACGACAGCCTCGAGTGATGGCTGCACC
>NW_916964.1:0-2016 GCF_000209065.1 Trypanosoma cruzi
CAGCGCGGATGCGGCAAGCACCAGCGGGGCACACACCCACGCAGAGCTGCTGAGGCTGCCGTCCATTTCGCGAAGACGTGACGGTGCGCGGGTGGTCGACACAGCTGGCGCCTCTGTAGTCGTAGTAATTGGTGCATGTGTTGTAGTGGTGGTCGTCGTGGTTGGTGCCTTCGTTGTGGTCGTCGTAGTCGTTGTCTGAGCTGAAGCTTCAGACTCCTCATTTGTTTGTTTTGCGGGTGGGTTGTTGCCACTTCTTGGCCCAGTCGTGCCGTTCTTAACTTCTTTCGTATCTCCCGTAACTGTTGGCGCTTCTTGACCGGTCAAACCTTCTTCCCCTCCAACAGTTTTCCCGCGTTCCACAACGGGCTCCTTACTTGGCGACCCTGGCAAAGAGAGCGATAGACTGGTGGTGTTTACATCATCTCCAAGCCCAGACTTTGTAGGGTCAGGTGCCTGTGATGTAGTCGTCGTAGTTGTGTTTGGAGGCTTTTCAGGCGTATCCGGCGCAGCGCACACGGACGGGCAGCAGCACAGGGCAAGCACCAACAGGGCGCACAGCAAACGGCACGTCGTCATCATCGTGAGTGTGGTCGTTCAGTGGTGTGGAGCTGATCTGCACAGTGAGGGACATGGAGAGCAACAGGGGAGACGAGAGGTGCGGCAGACACACACAGGGGGCACACCACATGAGGAGAGGGCAGCAGCCAGGCATGCACCGTACGCCGCACACCACGCACGACACACACTCCAATCCACGGCAGCAGGCACACACACACACAGCCCTGCCGCAACACCAACACACAGATGGAAGAGGGAGAAGCAAACAGGAGCGGCACACAAGGCTCCACCGCATGTTCATGCGGCGAGAGCGGTCCGTCGTGTCTGCACCCCTCACGGAGGGTGCGCACACACACAAGAAGGTGCAGCGCACACAGCAACACAAAAGCAAAGTAACCACGAAAAGGTGATCCCCGCACACCACGTGGATTGTTGGTCCACGGGAAGCGCAGCCACCACCGCAACAGCAGCAGCAGACGCAAAGTTAAGCGCAAGGAATGGAATAAAGCAGCCATTTATTTGTGTTTCTCTTTGGATGTTGGCAGATGTTTGCATGCTTTTTTTGTGTGTGTGTGCAAACCCTCGTGCCTGGATCGTGTGTTGGGGATTCCTGCAGTGTGCACAACTGTTTTCTTCTCTTGAGAATTTTTATTGTGTTGGTGCAGCCAATAATTCGGTTTGTGTTGTTCCTGCTTTTCGCTGGTAAAGTGCTGCAATAGACGTTTTTATCTATTCTTTCGTTGCTGTGGCACATGATTCCTCACCGTTTATTGCGGTGGAAATAAATAATATGTGAGTGGACTCCCACGCACCAGAACGCACCTTCGCTCCTATTTATTGGTGCATGGAAGGGCATGTCTGTTTTGTGGTGTCTCGTCCATATATTTTGTGGGTGTACATTCCCCTGCAGGCTGAGGGCGGGGTGACGCTCCGTCGCGGTGCACTTCCCTCGCATGCCGCCCGCTGTGATTCATCATGCATCACCCCCTCACACATTCCGTGGTGCCACACCGTCAATATTATTGCAGCCGCTGTGACTCCGCGTATTTCACGCATTTGATTGTGCCACAATACATCCGCTCGTGTGGCCGCCGCATCCAAACAGCGGTGCCCAACACCGTGAGCGGCAGTCCACATCCTTGCATGTCCCAACGCAGTGGTGTTTGACTGTCAGCCAGGCGCCAGACAACAAGAGAGTCTTGTGCTGGCAGCACAGCACACGGAGCTGCAGTGAATGACTCGGGCGGTGACGCATCTATTCGTCGCAAAGCAGTGAAAAGGAGTCGGGCAAAATAATGCCGGCTGCATGCACGACACCATATCCACAGCCAAAGCATGCGACGTGATGTGCGTTTCACCGGTGCTGTGAAATGCCTGCAGACGACGTCACTAGTGGAGGCACACCACCCATGATCAGCGGACAGACAATAATCGGCATGGGAGGCCACAAAAGGCAGC
>NW_916965.1:0-2016 GCF_000209065.1 Trypanosoma cruzi
CACCCTTGTGGGCAAGATCTTGCGAAACTCCTCCAAGCAGCGGATAGTTCAGGGTTGTTTGGCGTCCAGTGTGTGAACACGCAAACAGACATTGAAAGAGAGTGTCTCTGACCACCACCATTCATAATTCGAAACAAAAATTTAGACCACAACGTGCGGTGCAGCAGCCGCTCGAAAACGATCCGCCGACTGCAGCACCCTTGTGGGCAAGATCTCGCAAAACTCCTCCAAGCAGCGGATAGTTCAGGGTTGTTTGGCGTTCAGTGTGTGAACACGCAAACAGACATTGAAAGAGAGTGTCTCTGACCACCACCATTCATAATTCGAAACAAAAATTTAGACCACAGCGTGTGGTGCAGCGGCCGCTCGAAAACGATCCGGCGAGTGCAGCACCGTTGTGGGCAGGAGCTCGCGAAATTACTCCAAGCAGCGGATAGTTCCGGGTTGTTTGGCATCCAGTGTGTGAACACGCAAACAGACATTGAAAGAGAGTGCCTCTGACCACCACCATTCATAATTCGAAACAAAAATTTAGACCACAACGTGTGGTGCAGCAGCCACTCGAAAACGATCCGGCGAGTGCAGCACCCATGTGGGCAAGATCTCGCAAAATTCCTCCAAGCAGCGGATGGTTCAGGGTTGTTTGGCGTCCAGTGTGTGAACACGCAAACAGACATTGAAAGAGAGTGTCTCTGACCACCACCATTCATAATTCGAAACAAAAATTTAGACCACAGCGTGTGGTGCAGCAGCCGCTCGAAAACGATTATCCGAGTGCAGCACCGTTGTGGGCAGGAGCTCGCGAAATTCCTCCAAGCAGCGGATAGTTCAGGGTTGTTTGGCGTTCAGTGTGTGAACACGCAAACAGACATTGAAAGAGAGTGTCTCTGACCACCACCATTCATAATTCGAAACAAAAATTTAGACCACAGCGTGTGGTGCAGCAGCCACTCGAAAACGATTATCCGAGTGCAGCACCGTTGTGGGCAGGAGCTCGCGACATTCCTCCAAGCAGCGGATGGTTCAGGGTTGTTTGGCGTTCAGTGTGTGAACACGCAAACAGACATTGAAAGAGAGTGTCTCTGACCACCACCATTCATAATTCGAAACAAAAATTTAGACCACAGCGTGTGGTGCAGCAGCCGCTCGAAAACGATCCGGCGAGTGCAGCACCGTTGTGGGCAGGAGCTCGCGAAATTCCTCCAAGCAGCGGATAGTTCCGGGTTGTTTGGCGTTCAGTGTGTGAACACGCAAACAGATAGTGAAAGAGAGTGCCTCTGACCACCACCATTCATAATTCGAAACAAAAATTTAGACCACGGCGTGTGGTGCAGCAGCCGCTCGAAAACGATCCGCCGAGTGCAGCACCGTTGTGGGCAGGAGCTCGCGAAATTCCTCCAAGCAGCGGATAGTTCCGGGTTGTTTGGCATCCAGTGTGTGAACACGCAAACAGACATTGAAAGAGAGTGTCTCTGACCACCACCATTCATAATTCGAAACAAAAATTTAGACCACAGCGTGTGGTGCAGCAGCCGCTCGAAAACGATCCGCCGAGTGCAGCACCGTTGTGGGCAGGAGCTCGCGAAATTCCTCCAAGCAGCGGATAGTTCAGGGTTGTTTGGCGTCCAGTGTGTGAACACGCAAACAGACATTGAAAGAGAGTGCCTCTGACCACCACCATTCATAATTCGAAACAAAAATTTAGACCACAGCGTGTGGTGCAGCAGCCGCTCGAAAACGATCCGCCGACTGCAGCACCCATGTGGGCAAGATCTCGCGAAATTCCTCCAAGCAGCGGATAGTTCAGGGTTGTTTGGCGTTCAGTGTGTGAACACGCAAACAGATAGTGAAAGAGAATGCCTCTGACCACCACCATTCATAATTCGAAACAAAAATTTAGACCACAGCGTGTGGTGCAGCAGCCGCTCGAAAACGATTATCCGAGTGCAGCACCGTTGTGGGCAGGAGCTCGCGAAATTCCTCCAAGCAGCGGATAGTTCCGGGTTGTTTGGCGTT
>NW_916966.1:0-2017 GCF_000209065.1 Trypanosoma cruzi
TTGTTTCGAATTATGAATGGTGGTGGTCAGAGGCACTCTCTTTCAATGTCTGTTTGCGTGTTCACACACTGGACGCCAAACAACCCTGAACCATCCGCTGCTTGGAGGAATTTCGCGAGCTCTTGCCCACAGGGGTGCTGCACTCGGCGGATCGTTTTCGAGCGGCTGCTGCACCACACGCTGTGGTCTAAATTTTTGTTTCGAATTATGAATGGTGGTGGTCAGAGACACTCTCTTTCAATGTCTGTTTGCGTGTTCACACACTGGACACCAAACAACCCTGAACTATCCGCTGCTTGGAGGAATGTCGCGAGATCTTGCCCACAAGGGTGCTGCAGTCGGATAATCGTTTTAGAGTGGCTGCTGCACCACACGTTGTGGTCTAAATTTTTGTTTCGAATTATGAATGGTGGTGGTCAGAGGCACTCTCTTTCAATGTCTGTTTGCGTGTTCACACACTGGACGCCAAACAACCCTGAACCATCCGCTGCTTGGAGGAATGTCGCGAGATCTTGCCCACAAGGGTGCTGCACTCGGCGGATCGTTTTCGAGCGGCTGCTGCACCACACGCTGTGGTCTAAATTTTTGTTTCGAATTATGAATGGTGGTGGTCAGAGGCACTCTCTTTCAATGTCTGTTTGCGTGTTCACACACTGGACGCCAAACAACCCTGAACTATCCGCTGCTTGGAGGAATGTCGCGAGATCTTGCCCACAAGGGTGCTGCAGTCGGATAATCGTTTTCGAGTGGCTGCTGCACCACACGCTGTGGTCTAAATTTTTGTTTCGAATTATGAATGGTGGTGGTCAGAGGCACTCTCTTTCAATGTCTGTTTGCGTGTTCACACACTGGACGCCAAACAACCCTGAACTATCCGCTGCTTGGAGGAATGTCGCGAGATCTTGCCCACAGGGGTGCTGCACTCGGCGGATCGTTTTCGAGCGGCTGCTGCACCGCACGTTGTGGTCTAAATTTTTGTTTCGAATTATGAATGGTGGTGGTCAGAGGCACTCTCTTTCAATGTCTGTTTGCGTGTTCACACACTGGACGCCAAACAACCCTGAACTATCCGCTGCTTGGAGGAGTTTCGCGAGATCTTGCCCACAGGGGTGCTGCACTCGGCGGATCGTTTTCGAGTGGCTGCTGCACCACACGCTGTGGTCTAAATTTTTGTTTCGAATTATGAATGGTGGTGGTCAGAGACACTCTCTTTCAATGTCTGTTTGCGTGTTCACACACTGGACGCCAAACAACCCGGAACTATCCGCTGCTTGGAGGAAATTCGCGAGATCTTGCCCACAGGGGTGCTGCACTCGGCGGATCGTTTTCGAGTGGCTGCTGCACCGCACGTTGTGGTCTAAATTTTTGTTTCGAATTATGAATGGTGGTGGTCAGAGACACTCTCTGTCAATGTCTGTTTGCGTGTTCACACACTGGACGCCAAACAACCGTGAACTATCCGCTGCTTGGAGGAATGTCGCGAGATCTTGCCCACAAGGGTGCTGCACTCGGCGGATCGTTTTCGAGTGGCTGCTGCACCACACGTTGTGGTCTAAATTTTTGTTTCGAATTATGAATGGTGGTGGTCAGAGGCACTCTCTTTCAATGTCTGTTTGCGTGTTCACACACTGGACGCCAAACAACCCTGAACCATCCGCTGCTTGGAGGAATGTCGCGAGATCTTGCCCACAAGGGTGCTGCAGTCGGATAATCGTTTTCGAGTGGCTGCTGCACCACACGTTGTGGTCTAAATTTTTGTTTCGAATTATGAATGGTGGTGGTCAGAGGCACTCTCTTTCAATGTCTGTTTGCGTGTTCACACACTGGACGCCAAACAACCCTGAACTATCCGCTGCTTGGAGGAATGTCGCGAGATCTTGCCCACAAGGGTGCTGCACTCGGCGGATCGTTTTCGAGTGGCTGCTGCACCACACGTTGTGGTCTAAATTTTTGTTTCGAATTATGAATGGTGGTGGTCAGAGGCACTCTCTTTCAAATGTCTGTTGCGTGTTCACAC
>NW_916967.1:0-2017 GCF_000209065.1 Trypanosoma cruzi
AGCACCCCTGTGGGCAAGATCTCGCGACATTCCTCCAAGCAGCGGATAGTTCAGGGTTGTTTGGCGTCCAGTGTGTGAACACGCAAACAGACATTGAAAGAGAGTGTCTCTGACCACCACCATTCATAATTCGAAACAAAAATTTAGACCACAACGTGCGGTGCAGCAGCCGCTCGAAAACGATTATCCGAGTGCAGCACCCTTGTGGGCAAGATCTCGCGAAACTCCTCCAAGCAGCGGATAGTTCAGGGTTGTTTGGCGTCCAGTGTGTGAACACGCAAACAGACATTGAAAGAGAGTGTCTCTGACCACCACCATTCATAATTCGAAACAAAAATTTAGACCACAGCGTGTGGTGCAGCAGCCACTCGAAAACGATCCGCCGACTGCAGCACCCTTGTGGGCAAGATCTCGCGAAACTCCTCCAAGCAGCGGATAGTTCAGGGTTGTTTGGCGTCCAGTGTGTGAACACGCAAACAGACATTGAAAGAGAGTATCTCTGACCACCACCATTCATAATTCGAAACAAAAATTTAGACCACAACGTGCGGTGCAGCCGCCGCTCGAAAACGATTATCCGACTGCAGCACCCTTGTGGGCAAGATCTCGCGACATTCCTCCAAGCAGCGGATAGTTCAGGGTTGTTTGGCGTCCAGTGTGTGAACACGCAAACGGACATTGAAAGAGAGTGCCTCTGACCACCACCATTCATAATTCGAAACAAAAATTTAGACCACAACGTGCGGTGCAGCAGCCGCTCGAAAACGATTATCCGAGTGCAGCACCCTTGTGGGCAAGATCTCGCGACATTCCTCCAAGCAGCGGATAGTTCAGGGTTGTTTGGCGTCCAGTGTGTGAACACGCAAACAGACATTGAAAGAGAGTGTCTCTGACCACCACCATTCATAATTCGAAACAGAAATTTAGACCACAACGTGCGGTGCAGCGGCCGCTCGAAAACGATCCGGCGAGTGCAGCACCCCTGTGGGCAAGAGCTCGCGAAATTCCTCCAAGCAGCCGATAGTTCAGGGTTGTTTGGCGTCCAGTGTGTGAACACGCAAACAGACATTGAAAGAGAGTGTCTCTGACCACCACCATTCATAATTCGAAACAAAAATTTAGACCACAACGTGTGGTGCAGCAGCCACTCGAAAACGATCCGCCGAGTGCAGCACCCCTGTGGGCAAGATCTCGCGAAACTCCTCCAAGCAGCGGATAGTTCAGGGTTGTTTGGCGTCCAGTGTGTGAACACGCAAACAGACATTGAAAGAGAGTGTCTCTGACCACCACCATTCATAATTCGAAACAAAAATTTAGACCACAACGTGTGGTGCAGCAGCCACTCGAAAACGATCCGCCGACTGCAGCACCCTTGTGGGCAAGAGCTCGCGAAATTCCTCCAAGCAGCCGATAGTTCAGGGTTGTTTGGCGTCCAGTGTGTGAACACGCAAACAGACATTGAAAGAGAGTGTCTCTGACCACCACCATTCATAATTCGAAACAAAAATTTAGACCACAACGTGTGGTGCAGCAGCCGCTCGAAAACGATCCGCCGAGTGCAGCACCCTTGTGGGCAAGATCTCGCGAAACTCCTCCAAGCAGCGGATAGTTCAGGGTTGTTTGGTGTCCAGTGTGTGAACACGCAAACAGACATTGACAGAGAGTGTCTCTGACCACCACCATTCATAATTCGAAACAGAAATTTAGACCACAGCGTGTGGTGCAGCGGCCGCTCGAAAACGATCCGCCGACTGCAGCACCCCTGTGGGCAAGATCTCGCGAAATTCCTCCAAGCAGCGGATAGTTCAGGGTTGTTTGGTGTCCAGTGTGTGAACACGCAAACAGACATTGACAGAGAGTGTCTCTGACCACCACCATTCATAATTCGAAACAAAAATTTAGACCACAACGTGCGGTGCAGCAGCCGCTCGAAAACGATCCGCCGACTGCAGCACCCTTGTGGGCAAGATCTCGCGAAATTCCTCCAAGCAGCGGATAGTTCAGGGTTGTTTGGCGT
>NW_916969.1:0-2018 GCF_000209065.1 Trypanosoma cruzi
CACGGAAGCACACATGGGCAGCAGCAGCGACAGCAGTGCCCACAGTACGCCCTCAGCTCCCGCTGACAGCAGTGCCCACAGTACGCCCTCGACTCCCGGTGACAGCAGTGCCCACAGTACGCCCTCAACTCCCGCTGACAACGGTGCACACAGTACGCCCTCAGCTCCCGCTGACAACGGTGCCCACAGTACGCCCTCAACTCCCGCTGACAGCAGTGCCCACAGTACGCCCTTGACTCCCGCTGACAACGGTGCCCACAGTACGCCCTCGACTCCCGCTGACAACGGTGCCCACAGTACGCCCTCGACTCCCGCTGACAGCAGTGCCCACAGTACGCCCTCAGCTCCCGCTGACAGCAGTGCCCACAGTACGCCCTCAACTCCCGCTGACAACGGTGCCCACAGTACGCCCTCAACTCCCGCTGACAGCAGTGCCCACAGTACGCCCTTGACTCCCGCTGACAGCAGTGCCCACAGTACGCCCTCAACTCCCGCTGACAACGGTGCCCACAGTACGCCCTCAACTCCCGCTGACAACGGTGCCCACAGTACGCCCTCGACTCCCGCTGACAACGGTGCCCACAGTACGCCCTCAACTCCCGCTGACAGCAGTGCCCACAGTACGCCCTTGACTCCCGCTGACAACGGTGCCCACAGTACGCCCTCAACTCCCGCTGACAGCAGTGCCCACAGTACGCCCTCGACTCCCGCTGACAGCAGTGCCCACAGTACGCCCTCGACTCCCGCTGACAACGGTGCCCACAGTACGCCCTCGACTCCCGCTGACAGCAGTGCCCACAGTACGCCCTCAACTCCCGCTGACAGCAGTGCCCACAGTACGCCCTCGACTCCCGCTGACAGCAGTGCCCACAGTACGCCCTTGACTCCCGCTGACAACGGTGCCCACAGTACGCCCTCAACTCCCGCTGACAGCAGTGCCCACAGTACGCCCTTGACTCCCGCTGACAACGGTGCCCACAGTACGCCCTCAACTCCCGCTGACAGCAGTGCCCACAGTACGCCCTCAACTCCCGCTGACAACGGTGCCCACAGTACGCCCTCGACTCCCGCTGACAGCAGTGCCCACAGTACGCCCTCAACTCCCGCTGACAGCAGTGCCCACAGTACGCCCTCGACTCCCGCTGACAGCAGTGCCCACAGTACGCCCTCAGCTCCCGCTGACAGCAGTGCCCACAGTACGCCCTCGACTCCCGCTGACAACGGTGCCCACAGTACGCCCTCGACTCCCGCTGACAGCAGTGCCCACAGTACGCCCTTGACTCCCGCTGACAACGGTGCCCACAGTACGCCCTCAACTCCCGCTGACAGCAGTGCCCACAGTACGCCCTCGACTCCCGCTGACAACGGTGCCCACAGTACGCCCTCGACTCCCGCTGACAGCAGTGCCCACAGTACGCCCTCAGCTCCCGCTGACAGCAGTGCCCACAGTACGCCCTCAACTCCCGCTGACAACAGTGCCCACAGTACGCCCTCGACTCCCGCTGGCCACGGTGCCACGGGTATGGTTTTGTTTTTTCCCGATGGCGCTGCATTTTCGGCCCTTTCGGGCGGAGGGCTTCTTTTGTGTGCGGGTGCTTTGCTGCTGCACGTGTTCGTTGTGGCAGTTTTTTTCTGATGTAGTGGGAGAGTCTCCTGACAAATGTGGATAAATTCACAATTGTGCTGTGAACCGTTTGGGTAAATGTGTGTGTGCGCTCTCATAACAAGGAAATGATTTCCAGTAATGTTTTTGTTTTATGTTCTCGAACTTTTTGAACAAATCTGCGGACAGACGGTGATGAGTAATTTGAATTTGTTTTTCAGCGTGTTTTTGTCACTGACCCTTTGTTTAAGTGGAGACCGCGTTGGAATGCGGTGAGGGCATTTCTCTGTTTTGTTTTTCCCCTTTTTTTTTTTTCCTTTGTGTTTCTTCAATTTGACGGTTTGCACGCTGTACGGTGACGCGTTTTCCCTTGTGACATAAGGGCCAACTGCTTCACAGTGGCACGAGGGCCTGC
>NW_916971.1:0-2019 GCF_000209065.1 Trypanosoma cruzi
CGTGAGGGCGTCTGTAAGCCGCCGAACTGTGTCGGGCCGCGCTGCCAGGCACGCCTCCAGCCATCAAGATATCCGTTTGATGCGGTAGTGTAGATACGCCATCGTTGGCAACGTGTCGAGTAGCGGGGGCCTCGTCCCGCCCCGCCGTCTCCGCATCCCGCGCGGGTTGTTGTGCATTATGGCGTGCCTCCCGATCCTGGAGTTTACCCGTGAGCCTTCCCAAGTTGAATTCGCGCTCCCGTAATTGTGCGCGAGTGTTCTCCAACTGCTGTTGTAGTTCTAGGACCTGGTTGCCGGCCCCGGCGATATTGGATTCCTTTACCGATAGGTTAATATGCGCCTCCTCAACCTGCGAGTTAAGCTGATCATTCCGATTCTGTACGTCCGCGACGGCGTTAGCGTAATCAAAATTAAGGCGCTCCTTTCAGCAGTGATGAGCCCTTGTTGGTGCCCCAACTCCCGGGCTGCCCCCATAGCGGGCAGGAGCACTTGTGTCTCTAAATTAGGGATCTGAGGCGCCCGGAGATTCGCAATATTTCCAATAATAGTAGAATCCTGTCATGCTTTAGAGGTAGGTCCATGGAACAAGCATAAGCCTGTCGATGATGCGGCCACAGTTAACGTCTCGTCCGACATCTGATTACCATTAATGAAGGTCATCTGCACCTGGGTCTCTCCACACTGGCACACCATGTCCCAGAGACGGGCGCCAATATCACACCACTCGGAGGGTGTGCAGGGAAACAAAGCCATTTCCTGAAACTTACCTGTGAGTTTGGAAAAAAATAAAAACAAAATACACTGCCTATATCGGTTCCATGCCCCTACAAAGTCACGTTCTTCCCAAAAGATTCATACGGTAGAGAGTATCATAAAGAATGTCTTCATTTATCAGGATATACATACATTAATTAAGTTAGCCAGCTCTCCCACGATCATTCTTTTCACAAGCTCATACAAACATTTGGGCCACAACGTGTGATGCAGCAGCCGCTCAAAAACGATCAGCCGAGTGCAGCACCCGTGTGGGCAAGAGCTCGCGAAATTCCCCCAAGCAGCGGATAATTCAGGGTTGTTTGGTGTCCAGTATGTGAACACGCAAACAGATATTGACAGAGAGTACCTCTGACCCCCACCATTCATAATTGGAAACAAAAATTTAGACCACGACGTGTGATGCAGCAGCCGCTCGAAAACGATCAGCCGAGTGCAGCACCCGTGTGGGCAAGAGCTCGCGAAATTCCTCCAAGCAGCGGATAGTTCAGGGTTGTTTGGTGTCCAGTGTGTGAACACGCAAACAGATATTGACAGAGAGTGCCTCTGACTCCCACCATTCACAATCGGAAACAAAAATTTGGACCACAACGTGTGATGCAGCAGCCGCTCGAAAACGATCAGCCGAGTGCAGCACCCGTGTGGGCAAGAGCTCGCGAAATTCCTCCAAGCAGCGGATAGTTCAGGGTTGTTTGGTGTCCAGTGTGTGAACACGCAAACAGATAGTGACAGAGAGTGCCTCTGACTCCCACCATTCACAATCGGAAACAAAAATTTGGACCACAACGTGTGATGCAGCAGCCGCTCGAAAACGATCAGCCGAGTGCAGCACCCGTGTGGGCAAGAGCTCGCGAAATTCCTCCAAGCAGCGGGTAATTCGGGGTTGTTTGGTGTCCAGTATGTGAACACGCAAACAGATATTGACAGAGAGTGCCTCTGACTCCCACCATTCACAATCGGAAACAAAAATTTAGACCACAACGTGTGATGCAGCAGCCGCTCGAAAACGATCAGCCGAGTGCAGCACCCGTGTGGGCAAGAGCTCGCGAAATTCCTCCAAGCAGCGGATAGTTCAGGGTTGTTTGGTGTCCAGTATGTGAACACGCAAACAGATATTGACAGAGAGTGTCTCTGACTCCCACCATTCACAATCGGAAACAAAAATTTAGACCACAACGTGTGATGCAGCAGCCGCTCGAAAACGATCAGCCGAGTGCAGCACCCGTGTGGGCAAGAGCTCGCGAA
>NW_916972.1:0-2020 GCF_000209065.1 Trypanosoma cruzi
TCTTCACAGCATGCTGCCTGGTATTTTGGAGTCATCCCCGATGTAACGCAGGCACCGCCGCCGTGGCACGCGTGGGATGTAAGATGGAAAACGGGAGAGCGAAATATATTGCGCTGCACATGTGTCTGCTGCATTAGTTCTGTTGAGGAGGGCTTCAATTTAGAAGAAGAGGGATCAGCATTGCACGATTTCGTGGCTTGGAGGAGTTATTACCCCTTATTATTATTATTCTTATTGTTGGTATGATCTCTGGTTCCCACCCGTGTCTGCCTCGATTGCTTCCCCTGAGTGGAGCTGCGCCATGGCCATCCTTTTTGGTTGTTTGCGGGAGGAAAAACACATTGCGAGCGACGAAACCACACGTCATGCAGGCGGCGTCCAGGGAGGTACATATTTGAGGTGCAGTGCACATATGTGGATGTCAAGTGGGACGAAGCGGGGGTTGAGTGCCCAACCGTCACTCCTTTTCTGGAGAGTGTGCTCCCCTTTTTTTTTGTTTTCCTTTCATCTCAAGGCAGGGCGGGATTGGGCAGCACCGTCCCACGAAAGTCCTTGCACACATACACACTCTCATGTCACTGTCTTTTCCGAATTCGGGAGTAAAACCCAAATTCCTGCTGCTCTCTGCACTGACGCAAGTATTTTTATTATTAACTGACGCCATTCTGTCCGGCGTGTCACTTTGATTGGATTGTGTGGGGTCGCTCGCCAACGCCATGAAAGAAAACGGGCTGAAGGTTTCACGTATTTAAATGCCATCTTGCGCGCACGTATTTTCTTTTCCCGTTCTGTTGATGTGCACTCAAACAGCGAGGTGTCCGGAACTATGCTTGCGTGGAACTTGTCCTGCCATGTGGAGTGCGGGCAACACCGGGGGGCTGTCACTTTGACTCCGCAGAGTTGTTGTGTCTCTTCGCAGGGTTGCCAGGGAAATTCCATGCCTTCTGCTACTGCTGGTGTGTCCCCAAATGCTGTCACTCCATGCGAATAATGTGCTTCAGCGAGTGAGGGGATGATTGGGTTTTTGTGCACTCCGGTTCTGTTTGCCGCTTTGTGCGGGCACGCAACGCTTGAGTGGTGGGAAAATGGAGCGGGCGATGCATGGCTGCGTCTCGCCCATTGTTCACTGCACGATGGTGTGGTGCGCATTGTGGTGCTGACTCTGCGATGTGACTGCGGTCTCCTGCGCGGCAGTGGTGGTGGGTGGAGGAGAGTGTTGGCCCGCAGCGGGACGGTGGGATTGTGTTTTCTTCCTTTCTTTTTACTTCACCCTCTGTGAAGGTGTGCACTTATTTTTTGTGTCGGTGATGGGGCAAACTGACAGACAACGTGAATCATAAAATATACAGGGCGATAATGTGACGTTGTTTCTTCCGATTGCACGTTGTGTTGCTGCGGGGGCGGTGGGCCTTGACTGTTTCACCGACAGGCGTTGCAGTGTGGCTGCATGGCGCACTGACCGCCCCGCCGTGCGAGTGCCACGCTCAACGCCATTGGGACTGCGGGAAGAAACAGCCGCGAGTGTCCTTTGGAGCCAGCGGCGCCTGCTGGCCGCAGTTGGGCGGTGCGAGTGGGATGCTTCACCGCACGGGTGTTGTGATGGCACCTCGCCGTGGCATCTCCGACGATGGTTCCGACACTGCAGCTCGACATGTGGTGGGGAGTAAAGTGTAGCCACAGTGGACCATGAGCAGCACCAACATGAGGCTGAATGATTTCCTTTGGAATTATGTTGGCGGCAGGGCGGCCGTTGATGAAAGACTACAATGTGACGATGGAGGCGTTTGTTCAGGAGCCGGATGCTTACGTACAAGACCAGCGGCTTCTTGAAGAAATTCTTAACTTAACTGCGTGCCAGGCGCTGGAGGCCATTACTAGGCCTCTTCACGAAGGTGTGCACTCTCTCTCGGGCAACGTGGGGACTATGAAAGGAAAGGATACGATCACTCCTCTTGCAAGGGGAAAACCAAACGGGGTACTCACGCAGGTAACGACAGAAGCGAGGCGGGAGGCAGAGGAA
>NW_916973.1:0-2023 GCF_000209065.1 Trypanosoma cruzi
GCAGCGGCCGCTCGAAAACGATCAGCCAAGTGCAGCACCCGTGTGGGCAAGAGCTCGCGAAATTCCTCCAAGCAGCGGATAGTTCAGGGTTGTTTGGTGTCCAGTGTGTGAACACGCAAACAGATATTGACAGAGAGTGTCTCTGACTCCCACCATTCACAATCGGAAACAAAAATTTAGACCACAACGTGTGATGCAGCGGCCGCTCGAAAACGATCAGCCAAGTGCAGCACCCGTGTGGGCAAGAGCTCGCGAAATTCCTCCAAGCAGCGGATAATTCAGGGTTGTTTGGTGTCCAGTGTGTGAACAGGCAAAAAGACGTTGAAAGAGAGTGTCTCTGACTCCCACCATTCATAATCGGAAACAAAAATTTAGACCACAACGTGTGATGCAGCGACCGCTCGAAAACGATCAGCCAAGTGCAGCACCCGTGTGGGCAAGAGCTCGCGAAATTCATCCAAGCAGCGGATAGTTCAGGGTTGTTTGGTGTCCAGTGTGTGAACACGCAAACAGATATTGACAGAGAGTGTCTCTGACTCCCACCATTCATAATTGGAAACAAATATTTGGACCACAACGTGTGATGCAGCAGCCGCTCGAAAACGATCAGCCAAGTGCAGCACCCTTGTGGGCAAGAGCTCGCGAAATTCCTCCAAGCAGCGGATAATTCAGGGTTGTTTGGTGTCCAGTGTGTGAACACGCAAACAGATATTGACAGAGAGTGTCTCTGACTCCCACCATTCATAATTGGAAACAAATATTTGGACCACAACGTGTGATGCAGCAGCCGCTCGAAAACGATCAGCCGAGTGCAGCACCCGTGTGGGCAAGAGCTCGCGAAATTCCTCCAAGCAGCGGATAGTTCAGGGTTGTTTGGTGTCCAGTGTGTGAACACGCAAACAGACGTTGGAAGAGAGTGTCTCTGACTCCCACCATTCATAATTGGAAACAAATATTTGGACCACAACGTGTGATGCAGCAGCCGCTCGAAAACGATCAGCCAAGTGCAGCACCCTTGTGGGCAAGAGCTCGCGAAATTCATCCAAGCAGCGGATAATTCAGGGTTGTTTGGTGTCCAGTATGTGAACACGCAAACAGATATTGACAGAGAGTGTCTCTGACTCCCACCATTCATAATTGGAAACAAATATTTGGACCACAACGTGTGATGCAGCAGCCGCTCGAAAACGATCAGCCAAGTGCAGCACCCGTGTGGGCAAGAGCTCGCGAAATTCCTCCAAGCAGCGGATAGTTCAGGGTTGTTTGGTGTCCAGTGTGTGAACACGCAAACAGATATTGACAGAGAGTGTCTCTGACTCCCACCATTCATAATCGGAAACAAATATTTGGACCACAACGTGTGATGCAGCAGCCGCTCGAAAACGATCAGCCGAGTGCAGCACCCGTGTGGGCAAGAGCTCGCGAAATTCCTCCAAGCAGCGGATAATTCAGGGTTGTTTGGTGTCCAGTGTGTGAACACGCAAACAGATATTGACAGAGAGTGTCTCTGACTCCCACCATTCACAATCGGAAACAAAAATTTAGACCACAACGTGTGATGCAGCGACCGCTCGAAAACGATCAGCCAAGTGCAGCACCCGTGTGGGCAAGAGCTCGCGAAATTCCTCCAAGCAGCGGATAGTTCAGGGTTGTTTGGTGTCCAGTGTGTGAACAGGCAAAATGACGTTGGAAGAGAGTGTCTCTGACTCCCACCATTCATAATTGGAAACAAATATTTGGACCACAACGTGTGATGCAGCAGCCGCTCGAAAACGATCAGCCAAGTGCAGCACCCGTGTGGGCAAGAGCTCGCGAAATTCCTCCAAGCAGCGGATAATTCAGGGTTGTTTGGTGTCCAGTATGTGAACACGCAAACAGATATTGACAGAGAGTGTCTCTGACTCCCACCATTCATAATTGGAAACAAATATTTGGACCACAACGTGTGATGCAGCGACCGCTCGAAAACGATCAGCCAAGTGCAGCACCCGTGTGGGCAAGAGCTCGCGAAATTCCTCCAAGC
>NW_916974.1:0-2025 GCF_000209065.1 Trypanosoma cruzi
ATGCAGAAGTAAAAACACATTGGCTTCGACCGTTCAGCCCTATTTTGTCCACACAACACCCAAATCTCATTGGGGCGCTCAGTGCGTTTTTTTTTGTTTGTTTGTTTGCATCCCAACTCCTTTTTTTTTTCCACTCCGCCATCGTCGTTGAGCTCAATGCCGAGTGCACTTATCATCTGCCGACGGAAACATTAAATACAATCCGCCACTATCAGAAAATTGCACCATATAGGAGAAGACAAATACACGTATATATAATGAAAGAGAAGAACAAAAACATATAACCAGCGGTGCAGTCCCGGGAGGGGGAGCACGCCTTTACACAACGACTTTCATGGGGGGAAGGGTATTCAAACCAAAAATAAAAATACATAAAATAAACGGTGCATCCACAAAAAAAACTGGCAATTACTTCGGAGGGTACGTGGAGAGGCACAGATGCTCACGCCGGTGGCAGGAAGTCCTCACTGCAATTTCTCAGTAAAGGGCCGCAATGCCCCACATCCCCAGCAGCAGCAGCAGCAGCGCCCGCGACACGCCCCCATGCATGGAGCCGTCACTTTTCTTGACCATTCTTAGTTCATCAGCACCCAGTGGGCGGTTGTACAAGAAGACGTTCCTCACAGTCACACTGCTGCTCTTCTTATCTTCCTCGTCCTCGCCGCCCACAAAGTAGAAGTCCGCGATTTCAGCCCCCCGCACCTCAGGTGTCGGTAACGTCGCCAAGCTCCCCACACTCACACCATCCAAGTACACGGATCCCTTGTTGCCGTCCTGCAGCATGATCGCCACCTGGTATTCTTTCCCCGGCCCCCAAGCGCTGCCTGATTTCGTTGTCTCGCCGTTGAACACTGTCTCCCACGTACCGTCCGTGCCGTACGACAGCCCAATGAAGAGCGTGCTGATGGGTTCGGCCAGCACCGCGCCCAGCAAAGTAGTGCTGATCTTCGGAACTTTGTGGACGATCACCGTCGCCACAAGAGTAAAATTGTAATTTACAAAAGTGTGCGGCCCATTGCTCTCCCGATGGTTCACAGGCCATATCGCACCGGAACCAAACCCCGTGAATTTGAACCCGTCATGGACCTTCACCGCATTCCTCACCGTTGCATTCACGGAATGGTAATCGTCGATCCACGTCTCACCATTGGCCGAATTGGACAGGAGTCCAACCAGACCAGCCGTGGGTGTGGAAGAAGCGGAGAAGGAGGCATCCAGCTGCGCCCAAGTGCTGAGGACGGACTTGATTGTATTCAGCTCCTCAGTCAGGCGGGCAAGTGAAATGACACCGCCTTTATCGTTGCCCCTCCGTTGTAAAAGATGCAAACTCCCATCCGAGTACAGCAGGGCGCTGGCGAACTCCCACTTCGCAGCCTCCTCCACGGCAACCGGTCCAAAATAAAACGAGCGGTTGTTGTCCGTGACCCAAAGGTAGAGCGCAGTGGCCTTATTCTTCCCCGAGGCGTACCCTCGCTGAGTGCACAGCATTACCTTCCTTCCCTCAATGGTCGCGGTGATGAGGGCCTCCACATGCAGGCTTACATACTGAGAGACTTTTGGTTGTGACTTGGTCCACACGCCTGGAAGTGTCCCGACTGCCTCCGTCCACGTTGCCCCCATGTCACGCGACTCGTACACCCTCTGGCCATTCTCGCAGTCAACAATCATGAGAAGTGATCCCTCCCACTCGGTGATGCGGGGGTGGTAGCATTTCGCAGGGGACATGCCCTCAGATAGCGACCAGGTACTGCCGTTGTCCGTCGAGTAAATGATCATGGAGAAACCGTCATTTTCTGCTTCATTCCTCGCACTCACAGGAAACACAATGGTGCCATCCTCCATCAGAACACCTGAGCCACCAGAAGAAGCAAAATTCTTCAATCCAGCTTTGGGTGTCTTTAATGTAGTCTGGCTTAACGATGTGGGTGAGCCCCACGTGATCCATCCACTCGGCTCGCCCGCCGTAGGCTTCGTGACATCACCCCACAACCCAGTTCCAGATCCAGGGCTGTCCCGTTTCCAACT
>NW_916975.1:0-2025 GCF_000209065.1 Trypanosoma cruzi
CGTGTGGAATGACGGCGCGGCGGCTGATCGACGTCATTGCCGGCGGCGCTGCTCTGCTGCTTGTTGCTGTGCTGCTGTACTTCTGCCACAGCTTGCGTGACAACGCGAACGCGCCGAAGGAGCGGCTGCACCCCGTGACGATTGTGTTCACAGACATCGAGAGCAGCACTTTGCTGTGGGCTGAGTGCCCCGAGGTGATGCCCGACGCCGTGGCGACGCACCACCACCTGATCCGCTCGCTGATGGCGAGGTACCACTGCTACGAGTTGAAGACGATTGGCGACTCGTTCATGATTGCGTGCAAGAGAGTGTTCGCCGCCGTGCAGATTGTGCGTGAGCCGCAGCGGGTGTTCCTGCAGCAGGACTGGGGGACGAGCGTGATCGACGACGCGTACCACATGTTTGAGGGGGGCCGTGCTGGGGAGGACGGGGAGTACGAGCCGCCGACCGCGCGCCTGAACGCTGCTGTGTACCGGCAGTACTGGGGCGGCCTGCGCGTGCGCGTCGGAGTTTGCACCGGGCTGTGTGACATCCGGCGCGACGAGGTGACGAAGGGGTTCGACTGCTACGGCGAAACGTCGAACACGGCTGCGCGCACGGAAAGCGTTGGGAACGGCGGGCAGTTGCTGCTGACGCGTGCGGCGTACCTTGCACTGTGGCACTGCGCGGCGTGCCGAAGCCCGTGGAGGTGACTGCACTGGGCGCCGTTCTCGGGCGCACCTTTGCCGCACTGCGCCTTGACCATGAGGTGCCTAATCTTGACGGTGGCACCGCATCCGACGTTGCGTCGAGCTATTTGGAGGATGCGTCGCTGTGCGATAGTGCCCTGTGTGTGGCGTCCGTCATCAGGACACTTCTCGCTGCGTACCCCGTTCCTGAGCGCCAGCAGGTGTTGTCTCGGATGTGTAACCGCTGGAATGTTTGTGATGACCGCATTCGGTGGGATGTCTCCGCCGAAGAAAAAGCGGCGCCGGCGGTGGAGCGACTGTCGGTGAGGCTGAGCCAAGTGCTGGAGCGCTCAGTGAGTGCCCATTGCATCCGTTCTGGTTTGTCTCAGGGCACCTCGGATCGTCACACCCTTGGCCGTGGGGAATTGCTGTCGCGTGGGACAATGTCGCCTACGGCGTCGGTAGAGTTGCCGACATTCTCTGGCGTCCACAGGGATGAGCGGGCCGCGTCCACGACTTCCTTTGGCGGCTCGGTGACTGCGGGCACTCGCATACCGCTGCGGTTGGATTTCTTGCGCAGGTGAGTTCTTTGGCGTGACGGGTGTGTTGTGTCGTGTGCAGTGGTGTGGGCAACGTGCGGCGACATGTGTTTTTTAAAATCAATTTGTGCTTTGAGGCTGCTGTTTGTCTGCGTCGGGGTGCGGCTGCCTATCTTTGGTGTGTGTATTGTTCTGAGTGCGTTGCCTGTGTCTTTTTACCTTTTTTTGCTGTTGCTTTTTTTACGTGGTCTCTCTGTGTCTGCGATGCATGCGTGGCGCACGGGACGAGTGGAGTGGTGCGCGCCGCAAGCATTTCTCACCGTAAGCTGCACACACGAGGGGCTGTGTCGGTGTGCCATTGTGGCCAGAGCAGAACCGTGCCATAGTATGTATATACGTGTATCTGAGTCTGCGCACGGGATGGGCGCTTTTGGCAATGCCATTGGTGGGATGCTGCCTCAGATGTTTTTCCATTGCTGCGCGCATGAGGGATCACAGGCTGTGTTTGAGCTCCAGTTTGTGCCATCATGATTTTGGCAGCGTGCAATGTCTAATATTGCCTTTTCTCTTTTCTTCTTTCTTAATGACCCTGAGATGCAGTGGCGTCGTGGACACTCTCTGTGCGCACGCCATTGGAAACGCGTCTGCCGGGCTGGGTGTGGGTGCATTCCGGATGCGTGATATTGGATGCTCCCGGTCGAGTGTGCTCGCGGGCTCTGGGGTCAAATCCACAAGTACCACTTGCCGCACTATTGGGCGTGTGTGCTCAAAAATTGTTGTGCGTGTTTTGCTATGGAATGTGTGTGTGTGTGTGTGTG